>NC_090322.1:41668727-41938257 GCF_040869045.1 Eurosta solidaginis | reverse complement strand
TTAGGCAGCCATAATTGAATTTCTGAAAATTGCCACAATTACAAAAAAAAGCACTCCCACAGCTTAAGAACAGACAGGGGAACAATAAATCTAACCCTTCCCAGCCATCGCATACCTGGTATTAGCTGTCAAGTAATCGGAATTTAGCTATTTCTGAAACGCGTGTTATACTTTTTTAACCTACGTGAAATCGCATATTTAAAGGTGAATATTTTAAGTTTTAAGACAATTGAGTTTAGTAATTGTGATGGATTCTAATATTTCAGGTAAATACTAACATTATTAATGGTGTTTGTGATATTTAGAAGTTATAAATTGATAAAGAACCTATTTTATTTCGGATGTTAAAATATTTTTTTTTTTTTGATTTTTGGTGTTCAAAACCAGTTTTGTTATGTTTCCAAGTATGCCCAAGTGAAAGTTAGTTTTGAACATGGTACTTGGTACAATTAGCTTGCCAACTGCATTAAACTTAGCTGCATATACTTGCAGATAGGGGGTTAGATAGAGGGTTTTATACACCCTTGTTGCTATACAACGAGAAAAATAGCCCCATTGCGCAGGTATTTTTTAGTATTACACAGTGCAATACCTATTCTAATATAACCGATTAGTTACACTAATTATTATAGTTTCTCATAAAACCAAATAAAAATTAACCCTAGATAAAGACAGAACTAAGTTATTACCCTTCTTGCTGTACAACAAGAAAAATAGCCTCACTGCGCAGGTATTTTTTAGTGTTACACAGTGTAATATCTATTTTTTCTTAATATCACAGATTATTTACACAAATTATTATAATTTTTCATTTTTTAACCGTTTTAAGAAGATATAGGCAATAAAATATTTTTGGCCGCCTAAAACTTGAATTTCTACTACCTATGTGCGCCCGTTTAAAAGAAAAATTTCTCCCCATTTTCTCTTACGGTAAAAGTTGATAAGTGAAATATCATTGATTCGAAACTATTTTTTGATAAGTTATAGCTTATTATTATAGTCTACGATCCTTTTAAATTTGTTTTATATCTAAGTTGCCGTGGTCTTTAACCGATCCCATCTATTTCTTCTAGAAATATTTCCTGCTATAGAGACAATTTTTGTACCCAATTTTATTACGATCCGTTAATTTTTCTCCGAGTTATAGCTCACGAAACATAGGAAACTGCTTAGTCAGAAAAAAGGCGGTGAAACGCCCATTTTTTTAA
This sequence comes from Eurosta solidaginis, assembly GCF_040869045.1. NCBI lineage: Eukaryota > Metazoa > Arthropoda > Insecta > Diptera > Tephritidae > Eurosta > Eurosta solidaginis. The sequence continues at coordinate 41,937,049 of NC_090322.1, read as the reverse complement.
ATTTGAAGTTTTTCCTATTTACTGTTATAAATACATTTGGGAAATGAAATACCATTCATATAAAGCTCTGTTTTGCAAAGATATGGCTTATGTTATTCGTGTACGACCCTTTTAAAAATCTTGTATATAAAAGTGGGCGTGGTCTTTAACCGATTTCGTTAATTTTTCTTCAAAGTATTTCTTATAGTAAAGGCAATCTTTCTGCCGAATTTTGTTACGATAGGTTTAACGATTTTTGATTTATATTAATAATATTTGTCAAATTGATTTTATCACAAGTGGGAGGTGACACGCCCATTTTAAAATTTTTATCAAGAGTCTCAATATCAGTCCGCATGTCAAATTTCAACATTCTAGGTGTATTATTAACTAAATAATCAGGTTTTTTGTGTTTTCCAAAATGTTTTATATATAAAAAGTGGGCGTGGTTATCATCCGATTTCGCTCATTTTCAATACCAATCTATTCTGGGCTCGTGTACCAAATTTGGTGAAGATATCTCAATATTTACTCAAGTTATCGTGTTAACGGACGGACGGACGACCGGACTGACAAGTTTTTTTTTTTCGATACTGATGATTTTGTTATATTGAAGTCTATATCTATCTCGATTTCTTTATAACTGTACAACCAACCGTTATCCAATCAAAGTTAATATAAAAAGTAAGTGGCGCCAGTAGGCAGTGTCCAATCAGAATACACATCTTGAGCCTACTGTCTCCTCTTTCAATCATAAGCATAACTTTATTAATCTAAGGTTGTAAGACCTGCTTCGCTGATCATGTGCAGCTCTCGCCGTCTTTTAATCTTGGCCAATCTGATTGGAAGTTTTACGGCACAAACTTCGACCAGTTTTCTTAGCCTGACCGCTTTTTCATCAAATAAAATTAAAATGAGCAAAAAGGTGGAGTAAATTTTAAATTCTTTTGGGTTTCATAGACGTATTTTGCTTATTCCGAATGGTTTCATGCGGTAGATAAGTTTTTTTTTTTTAATGAGACACGTTTCAAGGCAGAAATGCATTAACCAAACTCCCAAAACATGGTTTAGAAAAGCTTATAACCATATTTGAGAAAAATATTTCCTTAACTTGATGTTAAGACCTTAATTATGGTAGGTCTTTATACTTTACATAATTACATAATTACATAGCAACGCATTTATTAGTTCAAGTAAGCTTTAACTCATAGCCGCCTGAACAACTGCAAAGCTTTTACGCTAAGCGAACGTACGTTGTAAGTTTTCTTTCAATTTTCTGACAGTTTTTAAAATCTTAGCGTTTCACTACGGTCAGCCAGTCAGGCTGTCATTTCACTTCATAGCAATTCAAATAGTCGCCACCATTCATCTTATGGTTTGCTCACTCAAATTCTTAGCCAATACAGCTGGTGTGGAGCTAAGCACTCAACTATGCAGCAGCTATTAATTTACTCAGTCAGCCAAATCAATTAAAACAACATCAATCTTAATACGTCCAGTGGAAGTGTTCATTTATTTATGTTAACATTTTGTTTCATCCATTTACTGCTAAAGGAGTGCCATCAGCAGCCAACAAGAAGCCTTCAATAGAAAGTTGGTTAAAGTTATGGTATCTGCACTCAAGGGTATCTGCTAACCATGAACCGGGAAACAGTTATTGGTCGTACATTTTGTGAAAATGTATGCATTTGAAAGTCGCTTTGCTTTATCGAAGTACTAGCCTTTACCCGCGGCCCCGTCCGCAAGGAGAAAATTAAATATATGGGATATTCACGTTAGCCTGCTTATCAAGTTATCTGTTTAAAAAGATGTTTCTGTCTAATACATTTTATTTTTGTAATTGAGTAAAAAAAGAACTAAATGAGCTGATAACCTGATAGGATCCCCAAATTATCCCGAAATTATCCAGAAAAATCCACGAAATGACCCTGACGCTATCGCGGACAGATCCCGAAAACCATCTAGAAATGCCACGAAAGGGTCTCCAAAAGTTCCCGGAATAGTCCCAAAAATCCGAAATGACAACGACACGATTCTAGACTTATCCAGAGAACCACAATGAAATGATGCCTGAAGGGTACCAAAATGATCCCGAAAAAGTTCCGAAATGACCCTGACGGGCTCCCGGACGGTTCTCAAAAACCATCCAGGAAATATCCAGGAAGGGTCCTTAGGGGATCCACGACGGATCGCGAAAACCATACAGAAATGATTCCGGAAGGGTCCCAAAATGATCCCGTATTAGTCCCGAAAAGTCCTGAAATGACCCCGACGGGATCCCAGACGGATTCCGAAAACTATCCAGAAATGATGCCGGAATGTCCTCAAATGATCCCCTAATAGTCCCGAAATTACCGAAAACCATCCAGAAATTATGCCGAAAGGGTCCCCAAATGATCCGATACCAGTCGATAAAAAGTCCCGAAATAACCCCGACGGGATCCCGGACGGATTCTCAAAATCATATAGAAATGATGCCGGAAGGTACCCCAAATGATCCCGAAATAGTCCCGAAATGACCCTGGCAGGATCCCGTACGGATCCCGAAAACCATCCAGAAATGATGCCGAAAGGGTCCCCAAATCATCCCGTATTAGTCGAGAAAAAGTCCTGAATTGACCCCGTCGGGATCCCGGATGGATCCTCAAAACCATATAGAAATGATGCCGGAAGGTACCCAAAATGATCCCGAAATAGTCCCGAAATGACCCTGGCAGGATCCCGAACGAATCCCGAAAACCATCCAGAAATAATGCCGAAAGGGTCCCCAAATCATCCCGTATTAGTCGAGAAAAAGTCCTGAATTGACCCCGTCGGGATCCCGGATGGATCCCGAAAACTATCCAGAAATGATGCCGGAAGGTATCCCGAAACAGCCCCGAAATGACCCTGACGGGATCCCGGACGGATCCCTAAAACCATCTAGAAATGGTGTCGGAAGGTACCTCAAATGATACCGAAATAGTACCGAAATGACCCCGACGGGATCCCGGACGGATCCCGAAAACCATCTAGAAATGATGCCGGAAGGTACCCCCAATGATCCCGAAATAGTCCCGAAATGACTCCGACGGGATACCGGACGGACCCCGAAAACCATCCAACATCAACAAGAATCATACCAACGGGGCCAGACAGCAGCGTCACCAAATTATGTTTCAGACGATCAACAAGAATCATATCAACAGGGCCAGACAGTAGCGTCAGCAAATAATGTTTCAAACGATTGTGAAATACTTGCACATGCCCTCAGTGCATGTCAACCGTGAGAAGCTAGGGCCTAAGCCAGCGTACCAAATACTGCGCACCCCAAGGCAGCAGAGCAACAATTCTATATAAGGAAGCAGCGCGCATCAAAGTGGCAGTTGCATCGTGGACTACTAACCCGCTTGTTCTATTTCAATAAATTACTGTAAATCTAACTTTTCTGTGTTTCATTTCAGGGCAAGTTGGCCCTTTAATTTTTTATTGTTCAAGGACCCTCAGTCGTTTACTGGTGCCCGAGCAGGGACCAGTAGTGAAGTGAATTGGAGTGAAGTGAACAAATTAGCTAAATTAAAGCTATATTTAAAAAAAAAAGAATTAAAAGCCAATAAGTGAAAGAAAAATATTAGCTAAATAAAGGCTATAAATTAGAGTGAACAATTAAATGCTAATCCTGGTTACGTGAGTAATACTTCTTGTTGTTTCCATATTTCTTCTCTTTCGTCTTCCAGGATGGATTCACTCCAGGTTACAGTTACAAATTTGACAGGTGCCGTGAATGCACTTATGGACCAAATAAATGGTTTGGAGAGGCGTGTATCGTGCTTGGACACACTCCAAAGCAGAATCGCTTCGATAGAAGCTGCTACCCCGGTGCGAGAAACGGTAGAAGCTCCTGTTCAACCCCGAGCTCCAGCAACTGAGGCGGAATTAAAGGATATCTCGAGGCTTCCGGACTCCGTAAAAGAGTTACAAATTTTTAATGGTAATCCAACGATTTTTGTGTCGTGGGTGCACGCTGTCGAAAGCATCCTTAAAGACTTCGAGCCAGTGAAGAATAGGCCCATCTATCGGGCAATTTTACAACACGTTCGCCAAAAGATACGAGGGCCCGCCGATACTGCCCTCGTTTCCTATAGTATTTTTGACACTGACTGGGCCGCCATGAAAGAATGTCTATCACTCCATTATGCGGACAAGCGTGACATCTGCACCTTGGAGTACCAACTCCACCAACTCTCTCGAAAGGATTCACGGCTTGATGACTTCTTCGGAGCCGTGAATCAGCAATTTGCTCTAATAATTAATAAACTTAAAACTGAGAAATATTCTCCGGAGACAGTGCGGGTACTTATAGACACGTACAGGAACCGCGCGCTGGATGTGTTCATCCGCGGATTGAATGGCGATCTCTCAAAGATGCTCCTGGTTCAGCATCCAAAGACTCTACCCGAGGCATATTCAAGGTGCCTCGAATTACAAAATACAAACTTAAGAAATTACACGGTGCATAATACGCGATTCAATAATCGCATCATCGCACCAATAAACACCATGCCAGAACGCCTGCATGGCCTAGAGCGCAACAAGGCACCTCCGCTACCACCTAGGACGACGTACCGTCCCCTGTCGATATCCCTTTGAAAAACGAGGTGGATACACCGTACCAAAACGAGATCCTCCAACAACCTCTCAGCCACCCATCGAGAAAATGGACGTAGACGAATCTACCCAGTCCCGTAAGGTAAATTATATGAACAGACCGAATCCTTTTAAAAGGAAAATTGTGTAACCTTATTGATAAATTTAGCGATCTTTTCTTACCCCTTAACGGGACGGAATTAGTAGACCCTTGCGTACGAGCTGAAATTAAGACAACAACCCCCGAACCCTATTCCGGATATAAACGCCACCTTGTGTAGTCTTGGCAACTCTCGCTACTTCACAACTATTGATTTGACTTCTGGGTTCCATCAAATCCCCATGAAGGAATCCGACATACCAAAAACTGCTTTCTCAACGATGAACGGAAAGTATGAGTTTTTGAGATTACCTTTCGGCCTTAAAAACGCACCGGCCATTTTTCAACGCATGATTGACGACGTATTGAAACAATATATCGGGAAAATCTGCTATGTTTACATAGACGATAATATTGTGTTTGATAAATATGTTGATGATCATTTGAAGAATGTCGAAATGGTATTTTCCCAATTGCTACGATCCAATCTTAAAGCGAATTTAGAAAAAACACATTTCCTGCAGACTGAGGTTGAATTTTTAGGGTACATCATCACTACCGAAGGAGTTCGTCCCGATCCAAAAAAGGTGGAGGCCATGAACTCAATTTTGCCACCATGCAATTTGAAGGATCTAAAAAGTTGTTTGGGAATGACCTCCTACTATCGGAAGTTCATTCGGGACTATGCCAAAATAGCTAAGCCATTAACAAACCTAACGCGTGGGCAAATGCACAAATAAAGGCCAGTGCATCGAAGAAGGTAGCAATACAACTTGACAGCGCTGCTTTGCAAGCTTTTACTGACCTGAAGCGTGTGCTGACCTCCGCCGATGTTCTGTCATTCCCTGATTTCGGCAAGCCTTTTAACCTAACAACTGACGCATCGAACTACGCAGTTGGGGCAGTTCTATCACAGGGGGATATAGGTACGGATAAACCAATTGCATATATTCCTCGTTCCCTAAACCAGACTGAAGAAAACTACGCCACCAACGAAAAGGAGATGTTGGCTATTGTATGGGCATTAGACAATATGCGATCGTATTTGTACGGTGCCAAAAAGATAAGGATATATACCGATCATCAACCGTTAACCTTCTCCTTAAGCTGCCGTAATTATAATGCGAAATTAAAAAGGTGGAAGGCACGAATCGAGGAGTATAATTGCGAAATAATTTATAAGCCAGGGAAGGCTAATGTGGTTGCCGATGCTCTTTCACGTCTGAAGAGCGAAGTAAACGCTTTAACGGATTCTGTGGTGGCTCAACCTTCAGGAAGCGAAATTGGAAACAATGATGAAGATGCTGCATCGGAAGCAACGATGCACTCCGCTGAACAAGATAATTCCGATCTGGTACCGCATTTAGAGGTACCCATAAACGTCTTTAGGAATCAGTTAATATTTAGGGTAGGTCAAGAATCTCGATGCCATGAGGAACCGCATCACGGTTACCGCAGATATTTTATTTCTTTATCAAACATCGATAGATCGAACCTCATTCAAATTCTTAAGGAATGCCTTAATCCTAATGTCATAAATGGCATAAAAATCCCTGAGAAATTCATCCAACTGTTGCAAAACGTGTATACGGATAATTTCCACAGGTACAAAATCAGGATAACTCAGCGCCTAGTGGAAGATGTAACTATCCCTGACAGAATTTTCAATATAATCCAGGAAGAGCATCGCAGAGCACACAGGAACCCGAAAGAAAATCGGGAACAGGTTTTAGAAAAATACTACTTCCCAGGTATGTCAAAACAAATTAATGATTACGTTAAGCAGTGCGAAGTCTGTAAGCTTAATAAATATGACAGGCACCCGGCTAAGCCTCATCTCCAACCGACACCGATTCCCAGCCACCCATGTGAGATCATCCACATGGATATTTTTGAAATCGAAAAACAAAAGTTCCTTAGTTGTATAGACAAATTTTCGAAATTTGCCAAACTGTTCCCTATCAAAAATAAGTCGTCCATTTATATCCGAAAGAAACGTACCGATGTTTTACATTATTTTTCCGTGCCAAAAACCTTGGTCACGGACAACGAGAGGGGATTCCTAACACCACTCGTTCTCAATTACATTAGGTCTCTCGGGATTGAAATCTACCAGACGCCTACACAACGGAGCGAGACCAATGGCCAGGTGGAAAGGCTACATTCAACCCTGATAGAAATTTATCGATGTTTGTGTAAGGATCTTCCCAGAATGACTCCCAAGGAAAGGGTGGCGATTGTCGTAGATAGATACAACAATACTATCCACTCTATAACAAAAAGAAAACCGGTGGATGTATTCTTTAACAGAACGGCTAGAATAAACTATCAAGGCCTAAGAGACTTTAGGTACCAAACGCACGCAAATATCAAGGCTCTCTTATTCCACGAACAAGAGAGTAGAAATGCAAGGAAAAATATAACCCGCTCGCCCCCTCGGAACTTTAATAGTGGTGATGAATTATTCATCGCCAACAAACAAATAAAAGGGAAACAAAAGGCACTCTATAAAAAAGAAGCCGTTGCCGAAAACAGAAATGTTACCATTACTACGGAAAGTGGAAAAAAATTCCACAAAGTGGATGTAAAGAACGTATAAGATAACATTGGCCAAGAGGTTAATGAGAAGCTTAAGATCATTAGAATCCGGAGGTCCGGATGCGAGCGTTAATGCGCCTGTAGCCGTTGAAGTTATAGTGGTTCAATTCCCTTTTTCTCACTGGTGTGGAATAACTGATTCGGAGGGGTTCAATTCCCCCAAAATGATCGTCTGCTTACTTGCGTGAAGTCATCCGTGCCATGAGTAGGTCGTTGCAATTATAAGCGCTTACGAATAAAAGGGATCAACGCGGACCTTCCATAGTCAAGTTAACACCTATATTCCAATGCAAACGAAACAAGTAAGGAAGGCTAAGTTCGGGTGTAACCGAACATTACATACTCAGTTGAGAGCTATGGAGACAAAATAAGGAAAATCACCATGTAGGAAAATGAACCCAGGGTAACCCTGGAATGTGGTTGTATGACATGTGTATCAAATGGAAGGTATTAAAGAGTATTTTAAGAGAGAGTAGGCCATAGTTCTATGGATGGACGCCATTTAGGGATATCGCCATAAAGGTGGACCAGGGCTGACTCAAGAATTTGTTTGTATGATATGGGTATCAAATGAAAGGTGTTACTGAGCATTTTAAGAGGGAGTGGGCCTTAGGTCTATCGGTAGGCGCCTTTTCGAGATATCGCCATTAAGGTGGACCAGGGGTGACTCTAGAATATTTGTACGATATGGATATCAAACGAAAGGTGTTACTGAGCATTTTAAGAGGGAGTGGGTATTAGGTCTATAGGTGGACGCCTTTTCGAGATATCGCCATTAGCGTGGGTCAGGGGTGACTCTAGAATGTGTTTGTACGATATGGATATCAAATTAAAGGTATTAATGAGGGTTTTAAAAGGGTTAGATGTATATGTGAAGGCGTTCTCGCGATATCGAACAAAATGTGGAACAGGTGATCCAGAAAATCATCTGTCGGGTACTGCTAATTTATTTATATAAGCAATACCACTAACAGTATTCCTGCCAAGATTCCAAGGGCTGTTGATATCGCCTTGTAGAACTTTTTCATTTTCTTCTACTTAATATGGTAGGTGTCAACCCCATTTTACAAAGTTTTTTCCGAAGTTATATTTTCCGTCAATAAACCAATCCAGTTACCATGTTTCATCCCTTTTTTCGTATTTGGTATAGAATTATTTCATTTTTCGTAATTTTCGATATCGATAAAGTGGGCGTGGTTATGGTCGGATTTCCGCCATTTTTTATACCAAGATAAAGTGAGTTCAGGTAAGCACGTGGGCTAAGTTTAGTAAAGATATATCGGTTTTTGCTCAAGTTATTGTGTTAACGGCCAAGCGGAAGGACAGACGGTGGACTGTGTATAAAAACTGGGCATGGCTTCCACCGATTTCGCCCATTTTCACAGAGAACAGTTACCGTCATAGAATCTATGCCCCTACCCAATTTGAGAAGGATTGGAAAATTTTTGTTCGACTTATGGCATTAAAAGTATTCTAGACAAACTAAATGAATATGGGCGGAGCCTCGCCCATTTTGAAATTTTCTTTTATTTTTGTATTTTGTTGCATCATATCATTACTGGAGTTGAATTTTGACTTAATTTACTTATATACAGTAAACATATTACATTTTTTGTTAAAATTTGAATTTAAAAAAAATTTTTTTAAAAGTGGGCGTGTTCTTCATCCAATTTTGCAAATTTTTTTTTAGCACATATATAGTAATAGTAGTAACGTTCCTGCCAAATTTCATCATCATATCTTCAACGACGACCAAATTACAGCTTGCAAAACTTTTAAATTACCTTCTTGTAAAAGTGGGCGGTGCTACGCCCATTGTCCAAACTCTTACTAATTTTCTATTCTGCGTCATAACTTCAACCCATCTACCAAGTTTCATCGCTTTAACCGCCTTTGGCAATGAATTATCGCATTTTTTCTGTTTTTCGAAATTTTCGATATCGAAAAAGTGGGCGTGGTTATAGTCCGATATCGTTCATTTTAAATAGCGATCTGAGATGAGTGCCCAGGAATCTACATACCAAACTTCATCAAGATACCTCAAAATTTACTCAAGTTATCGTGTTAACGGACAGACGGACAGACGGACATGGCTCAATCAAATTTTTTTTCGATACTGATGATTTTGATATATGGAAGTCTATATCTATCTCGATTCCTTTATACCTGTACAACCAACCGTTATCCAATCAAAGTTAATATACTCTGTGAGCTCTGCTCAACTGAGTATAAAAATATGCGTCACAAGCTACAAATTGCAAAATAAATGCAAGTAATAGCTGCGAAAAAGTCGGCAAACATGCGTAAAAAGAAACGCCAAAATAAAAAAAATAAAAATAAAATAATAATACATAAAAAAAATAAAAAATAAAATAAAATAAAAAAAAAGAAAAAATATAATAAAAACAAGTAAGGAAGGTTAAGTTCGGGTGTAACCGAACATTACATACTCAGTTGAGAGCTATGGTGACAACATAAGGGAAAATAACCATGTAGGAAAATGAACCAAGGGAAACCCTGGAATGTGTTTGTATGACATGTGTATCAAATGAAAGGCATTAAAGAGTATTTTATGAGGGAGTGGGCCATAGTTCTATAGGTAGACGCCATTTAGGGATATAGCCATAAAGGTGGATCAGGGTTGACTCTAGAATGCGTTTGTACGATATGGGTATCAAATGAAAGGTGCTAATGAGCATTTTAAAAGGGAGTGGGCCTTCGTTTTATAGGTGTTCGCCTTTTCGAGATATCGCCATAAAGGTGGACCAGGAGTGACTTCAGAATTTGTTTGTATGATACGGGTATCAAATGAAAGGTGTTAATGATTATTTTAAAAGGGCGTGGGGCTTAGTTCTATAGGTGGACCCCTTTTCGAGATATCGCCATAAAGGTGGACCAGGGGTGACTCTAGAATTCGTTTGTGCAATATGGGTATCAAACGAAAGGAGTTAATGAGTATTTTAAGAGGGAGTGGGCCTTAGTTCTATAGGTGGACGCCTTTTCGAGATATCGCCATAAAGATGGACCAGGTGTGACTCTAGAATGTGTTTGTACGATATGGGTATCAAATGAAAGGTTTTAATGAGTATTTTAAAAGGGAGTAATCCTTTGTTCCATAGGTGGACGCCGTTTCGAGATATCGCCATAAAGGTGGGCCAGGGGTGACTCTAGAATTCGTTTGTGCAATATGGGTATCAAACGAAAGGGGTTAATGAGTATTTTAAGAGGGATTGGGCCTTTCTGGACCAGGGGTGACTCTAGACTTTGTTTGTACGATATGGGTATCAAATGAAAGGTGTTAATGAGTATTTTTAAAAGGGAGTGGGCCTTCGTTTTATAGGTGTTCGCCTTTTCGAGATATCGCCATAAAGGTGGACCAGGGGTGACTATAGAATTTGTTTGTATGATATGGGTATCAAATGAAAGGTGTTAATGATTATTTTAAGAGGGAGTGGGCATTAGGTCTATAGGTGGACGCCTTTTCGAGATATCGCCATTAAGGTGGGCCAGGGGTGACTCTAGAATTCGTTTGTGCAATATGGGTATCAAACGAAAGGAGTTAATGAGTATTTTAAGAGGGAGTGGGCCTTAGTTCTATAGGTGGACGCCTTTTCGAGATATCGCCATAAAGATGGACCAGGTGTGACTCTAGAATGTGTTTGTACGATATGGGTATCAAATGAAAGGTGTTAATGAGTATTTTAAAAGGGAGTAATCCTTTGTTCCATAGGTGGACGCCGTTTCGAGATATCGCCATAAAGGTGGGCCAGGGGTGACTCTAGAATTCGTTTGTGCAATATGGGTATCAAACGAAAGGAGTTAATGAGTATTTTAAGAGGGAGTGGGCCTTTCTGGACCAGGGGTGACTCTAGACTTTGTTTGTACGATATGGGTATCAAATGAAAGGTGTTAATGAGTATTTTTAAAAGGGAGTGGGCCTTCGTTTTATAGGTGTTCGCCTTTTCGAGATATCGCCATAAAGGTGGACCAGGGGTGACTATAGAATTTGTTTGTATGATATGGGTATCAAATGAAAGGTGTTAATGATTATTTTAAAAGGGCGTGGGGCTTAGTTCTATAGGTGGACCCCTTTTCGAGATATCGCCATAAAGGTGGACCAGGGGTGACTCTAGAATTCGTTTGTGCAATATGGGTATCAAACGAAAGGAGTTAATGAGTATTTTAAGAGGGAGTGGGCCTTAGTTCTATAGGTGGACGCCTTTTCGAGATATCGCCATAAAGATGGACCAGGTGTGACTCTAGAATGTGTTTGTACGATATGGGTATCAAATGAAAGGTGTTAATGAGTATTTTAAAAGGGAGTAATCCTTTGTTCCATAGGTGGACGCCGTTTCGAGATATCGCCATAAAGGTGGGCCAGGGGTGACTCTAGAATTCGTTTGTGCAATATGGGTATCAAACGAAAGGAGTTAATGAGTATTTTAAGAGGGAGTGTACCTTTCTGGACCAGGGGTGACTCTAGACTTTGTTTGTACGATATGGGTATCAAATGAAAGGTGTTAATGAGTATTTTTAAAAGGGAGTGGGCCTTCGTTCTATAGGTGTTCGCCTTTTCGAAATATCGCCATAAAGGTGGACCAGGGGTGACTCTAGAATGAGTTTGTACGATATGGGTTTGAAATTAAAGGTATTAATGAGAGTTTTAAAAGGGAGTGGTGGTAGTTGTATATGTGAAGGCGTTTTCCAGATATCGACCAAAATGTGGACCAGGGTGACCCAGAACATCATCTGTTGGATACCGCTAATTTATTTATATATGTAATACCTGCCAAGATTTTAAGGGTTTTTTATTTCGCCCTGCAGAACTTTTTCATTTTCTTCTACTTAATATGGTAGGTGTCACAACCATTTTATAAAGTTTTTTCTAAAGTTATATTTCGCGTCAATAAAGCAATCCAATTACCTTACCATATTTCATCCCTTTTTTCGTATTTGGTATAGAATTATGGCATTTTTTTCATATTTCGTAATTTTCGATATCGAAAAAGTGGCCGTGGTCATAGTCGGATTTCGTTCATTTTTCATGCCAAGATAAAGTGAGTTCAGATAAGTACGTGAAATGAGTTTAGTAAAGATATATCGATTTTTGCTCAAGTTATCGTGTTAACGGCCATGCAGAAGGACAGACGGACGACTGTGTATAAAAACTGGGCGTGACATCAACCGATTTCCCCCATTTTCACAGAAAACAGTTAGCGCCATAAAATCTATGCCCCTACCAAATTTCAAAAGGATTGGTTAATTTTTGTTCGACTTATGGCGTTAAAAGTATCCTAGACAAATTAAATGAAAAAGGGCGGAGCCACGTCCATTTTGAAATTTTCTTTTATTTTTGTATTTTGTTGCATCATATCATTACTGGAGTTGAATCTTGACATAATTTACTTATATACTGTAAAGATATTAAATTTTTTGTTAAAATTTTACTTTTAAAAAAAATTTTTTTTAAAAGTGGGCGTGGTCCTTCTCCGATTTTGCTAATTTTTATTAAGCGTACATATAGTAACAAGAGTAACGTTCCTGCCAAATTTCATCATGATATCTTCAACGACTGCCAAATTACAGCTTGCAAAAATTTTAAATTACCTTCTTTTAAAAGTGGGCGGTGCCACGCCCATTGTCCAAGATTTTACTAATTTTCTATTTTGCGTCATAAGTTCAACTCATCTACCAAGTTTCATCGCTTTATCTGTCTTTTGTAATGAATTATCGCACTTTTTCGGTTTTCGAAATTTTCGATATCGAAAAAGTGGGCGTGGTTATAGTCCGATATCGTTCATTTTAAATAGCGATCTGAGATAAGTGCTTTGGAACCTACATACCAAATTTCATCAAGATACCTCAAAATTTACTCAAGTTATCGTGTTAACGGGCGGACGGACGGACGGACGGACGGACATGGCTCAATCAATTTTTTTTTCGATCCTGATTATTTTGATATATGGAAGTCTATATCTATCTCGATTCCTTTATATATGTACAACCAACCGTTATCCAATCAAACTTAATATACTCTGTGAGCTCTGCTCAACTGAGTATAAAAAAAAAGAAGGGGAATGGAGATTTTCTCTCAAAAAAAGAAAAAAAAGAAAAAGAAAAAATTTCTTTTGCATGAAATTTACTAACAAATTAACAATTCTAAATTTTTCCATAACCAATAACACTAGTCGAATTAGAAACTTGCAACTAATATAACCAACTACTTCACTACTGGGTTCCCAACTAATGGAAATAGAAAAACCTTCTTAACATAACAGACTTCACCAACTTTTACTAATTCACCTTCCACTATGCAACTCGAATTAGGATAAGTTCCTAGAATATTCTTAAAAAATGTATTGTATGAATGAACGACTGTTTGAAATTTCATAGACTAGCTTAGCAAAATAGACACTAAGATGATAAAATTTTTACTAACATTACTATAATTCATAGCATCTGCCTCTGCGCAACCGCGCACTCTTATGAGATATTTAAAATAGACTCACCATTGGCTTCTATACGAGATGGGTACAGTTGGATCATCGATGGACACTTTGAGCTCATTCACATAATAGATCTGGAGCGCTATGACTTGGCAACGGATCAACTGGAGCGTTTATTAATCAACCTCAATGAAACAACAACAACAACGGAGGTACTACTGTTCCAACTAAATAGAATTCACATGCACTTAAACGAGCTAAGAGGGCACAACCTTGCGAGATCGAAGCGATCCATTAATTGGATAGGGTCTGCCTGGAAATGAGTAGCTGGATCACCAGATGCCACCGACTGGGATAAGGTCCTCAGCAACGAGAACTCCCTTAATCAAAATAATAACAGACAATACAAGGTAAATAATGCAATCTTCAAGAAAACTGACGAATTATTGCAGAAGCTAAACACCATTGTGAGGATAACAATTGACGTCGTTGAGCGGAGAACCAGGGAAAGGCTCAAACAAGATGTCCAAAGTAAAATAACCATCCTAAAGGAAGATATAAACGAACTGATACGCGCCTGCCAAATGGCCAAGGCTGGCATCGTCAACAGTAATCTTTTAAACAAGGAAGAAGTTAACCAGCTTGCTGGCGAGATCGACATCCTTCCCTACAGTAATGCCATCGAAGCCATCGAGTATAGTAAACCCTCGATATACACTAACAACACGCTATTGCTGTATGTTTTATCTCTGCCTAAAGTCACAGAAGAAAGATTCAACCATCTTATCACACGAGCTAATATTCGGAGGGGCCACCGGATAGAATTGGCCTACAAAACTATTCTTACAAACAAACGCGAGACGTATGGCATAAAGGGAGATTGCTTGCACCTATCCTCTGCAATGGTATGCGAAAGGAAATCCTTGGAATTATTACCGGAGGCCGGTTGTTTGGCGCGCCTCCTCAAGGGCGGAGAAACAAGTTGCCCTTACCTAACAAGCAACGCATCCACCATCGAAATAATCAAAGAGGATACAATTTTCCTGGACAATTTCGTTGGCACCATAAGTTCAGATAAAACCACTGCTAATCTTAACGGATCCTATATTCTACAGGCAGACAATGAGACGGTAGTGAACAACAACCAGACACATTCAAGCATTACAACCTCAGGAGTTCAGGTGGTCCCACCAATCCTAACTAGTGCCACGAACCACACCATGGCTTTAAACCTCGATTTGGTACATGGAATGGCAATAGACAACTTGAAAATATTGAAACTCCTTAAGTCTGAGACGAATTGGTTCATGCTATCCGAGGATCAGGACTACTACTACTTATGGTACTAATTTGGTTTATCTGGAGGAAACTCACAGCAAGGATCCACTTACCCGAAATAAAAATCGAGAACCCACTTAGTCCAAGGATCGAGAAACCCCCTTCGCCATCTAATCTGCGGGACGCAGATATTTAAAGGGGAGGAGTTAACACGCTGCGGCACCCAACACATTCCATTCCCACACTCTACCTGTACGCGTGCCGCTGTATCAGCATAATTGCAGTCATACCATTTTGCAACCCAACACCCTAATTCAAGGCCAATAATATTTCACCATATACACCTGTGGGAAACCAAGTTCATGATTAGTACCACGTACTAATGTTTACGCAATAAGAACCATAGCAACAGGGCCAGACAGTAGCGTCAGCAAATTATGTTTCACACGATTGTGAAATACTTGCACATCAACAAGAATCATACCAACAGGGCCAGACAGCAGCGTCAGCAAATTATGTTTCACACGATCAACAAGAATTATATCAACAGGGCCAGACAGTAGCGTCAGCAAATAATGTTTCACACGATTTTGAAATACTTGCACATCAACAAGAATCATACCAACAGGGCCAGACAGCAGCGTCAGCAAATTATGTTTCACACGATCAACAAGAATTATATCAACAGGGCCAGACAGTAGCGTCAGCAAATAATGTTTCACACGATTGTGAAATACTTGCACATGCCCTCAGCGCATGTCAACCGCGAGAAGCTAGGGCCTAAGCCAGCGTACCAAATACTGCGCACCCCAAGGCAGCAGAGCAACAATTCTATATAAGGAAGCAGCGCGCATCAAAGTGGCAGTTGCATCGTGGACTACTAACCCGCTTGTTCTATTTCAATAAATTACTGTAAATCTAACTTTTCTGTGTTTCATTTCAGGGCAAGTCGGCCCTTTAATTTTTTTATTGTTCAAGGACCCTCAGTCCTTTACTTATATATATACTAGCCTTTACCCGCGGCCCCGTCCGCAAGGAGAAAATGAAATATGTGGGCTTTTCACGTTAGCCTGCTTATAAAGTTTTCTGTTTAAAATTTTTTTCTGTCTAATGCATTTTATTTTTGTAATTGAGTAAAAAAAAGAACTTTATGAGCTGATAACCTGATAGGATCCCAAAATGATAACGAAATTATTCAGAAAAAGCCACGAAATGACCCCGACGCTATCGCGGACGGATCCCGAAAACCATCCAGAAACGCCCCGGAAGTGTTTCCAAAAGTTCCCGAAGTAGTCCCAAAAAAACCCGAAATGACAACGACACGATTCTAGACTTATCCAGATAACCACACAGAAATGATGCCTGAAGGGTACCAAATTGATCCCGAAATAGTCCCGAAAAAGTTCCGAAATTACCCTGACGGGCTCCCGGACGGAACTCAGAAACCATCCAGAAAATATCCAGGAAGGGTCCCTAAATTATCCCGACTAACTCCAGAAAAAGTTCCGAAATGGCTCCGAGGGGATCCACGATGGATCGCGAAAACCATACAGAAATGATTCCGGAAGGATTCCAAAATGATCCCGAAATAGTCCGGAATTGACCCAGATGGGATCCCGCACAGATCAAGAAATGATCCCGGAAGGGTGCAAAATCTATCCCGGAAAAGTAACAAAAAATCCCGAAATGGCTCCTACGGCATCCCGGACGGATCCAGAAATGATCTCGGAAGGGTCTCCAAATGATCCCAAAATGGTCCCGAAATGACCCTGATGGATCCGGCAAACCATCAAGAAATTATGCCGAAAGGGTCCCAAAATGATCCCAAAATAATACAGAAAAAGTCACGAAACGACCCCTAGAGGATCCCCAAATGATCCCGTATTAGCCCCGAAAAGGTCCCGAAATAACCCCGACGGGATCCCGGACAAATCCCGAAAACCATCCAGAAATGATGCCGGAAGGAATCCCAAATGATTCCGTAAAAGTCCCGCATTGATTCCGACGGGATCCCGAACGGATACCGAAAATCATCCAGAAGTGATGCCGGAAAGGTCCTCAAATGATCACCTAATAGTCCCGAAATGACCCTTAAGGGGTAATGGACGGATCCCATAAACCCTCCAGAAATGATTCCGATATATTCCCGAAGAAGTCCCGAAATGACCCTGACGGGATCTCGAACGCACCCCTAAATGACCCTGACGGGATCCCGGACAGATCCCGAAATCCATCCAGAAATAATCTTGGGAGGGACCCCAAATGATCCCGAAAAAGTCCCGCAATGATTCCGAGGGGATCCTGATCGGATACCGATAACCATCCAGAAGTGATGCCGGAAAGGTCCTCAAATGATCACCTAATACCAAAATGACCCTGACGGCATCCCGGACTGATCCCAAAATCCATCCAGAAATGATCTTGGGAAGGTCCCAAAATTATCCCGAAATAGTCTCGGAAAAGTTCAGAAATTACCCTGACGGGTTCCCGGACGAATCCTGAAAGCCATCTTTAAATGATCCCGAAAAAGTACCGAAATGACCCTGACTGGACCCCGAAAGGATCCCGAAAACTATCCAGAAATGATGCCGGAAATGTCCTCAAATGATCACCTAATAGTTCCGAAAAGACCCTGACGGGATCCCGAACGGATCCCGACAACTATCTAGAAATGATGCCGAAAGGGCCCGCAAATGATCCCGTATTAGTCGAGAAAAAGTCCCGAAATGAACCCGACGGGATGCCGGACGAATCCCAAAAACCATCCAGAAATGATGCCGGAAGGGACACCAAATGATCCCGAAAAAGTCCCGCAATAATTCCGACGGGATCCTGAGCGGATACCGAAAACCATCCAGAAGTGATGCCGAAAAGGTCCTCAAATGATCACCTAATAGTCCCAAAATGACCCTGACGGCATCCCGGACAGATCCCGAAATCCATCCAGAAATGATCTTGGGAGGGTCCAAAAATTATCCCGAAATAGTCTGGGAAAAGTCCAGAAATTACCCTGACGGATACCGGACGAATCCTGAAAACCAATCTTAAATGATGCCGAAAAAGTCCCGAAATGACCCTGATGGGACCCGGAAAGGATCCCGAAAACTAACCAGAAATGATGCCGGAAAGGTCCTCAAATGATCTCCCAATAGTTCCGAAAAGACCCTGACGGGATCCCGAACGGATCCCGACAACTATCCAGAAATGATACCGAAAGGGCCCGCAAATGATCCCGTATTAGTCGAGAAAAAGTCCCGAAATGACCCCGACGGGATGCCGGAAGAATCCCAAAAACCATCCAGAAATGATTTTGGAAGGGACCCCAATGATCCCGAAAAAGTCCCGCAATTATTCCGACGGGAATCTGAACGGATACCGAAAACCATCCAGAAGTGATGCCGGAACGGTCCTCAAATGCTCACCTAATAGTCCCAAAATGACCCTGAGGGCATCCCGGACAAATCCCGAAATCCATCCAGAAATGATCTTGGGAAGGTCCCAAAATGATCCCGAAATAGTCTCGGAAAAATCCAGAAATTACCCTGACGGGTTCCCGGACGAATCCTGAAAGCCATCCTTAAATGATCCCGAAAAAGCCCCGAAATGACCCTGACGGGATCCCGAAAGGATTCCAAAAACTATCCAGAAATGATGCCGGAAAGGTCCTCAAATGATCCCCTAATAGTTCCGAAATGACCAGGACGAATCCCAAAAACCATCCAGAAATGATGCCGGTAGGTATCCCAAATGATCCCGAAATAATCCCGAAATGACCTCGTCGGCATCCCGGACGGATACCGAAAACTATCCAGTAATGATGCCGGAAAGGTCCACAAATGATCCCCTAATAGTCCCGAAATTACCCTGATGGGATCCCGGACGGATCCCGAAAACCATCCAGAAAAGATGCCGGAAGAGCCCCCAAATGACCCCGACGATATCCCGGACGGATCCCGAAAACCATCCAGAAATGATGCCGGAAGAGCCCCCAAATGATCCCGAAAAAGTCCCCAAATGACCCCGACGAGATCCCGCACGGATCCCGAAAACCATCCAGAAATGATGCCGGAAGAGCCCCAAATGATCCCGTAAAAGTCCCCAAAGAGCCCCGACATACTCCAGAAAAGGTTCCGAAATGGCTCCGAGGGAATCAACGACGGATCGCGAAAACCATACAGAAATGATTCCGGAAGGATCCCAAAATGATCCCGAAATAGTCCGGAAATGACCCAGATGGGATCCAGCACAGATCCAGAAATGATCCCGGAAGGGTCCAAAAACTATCCCGGAAAAGTAACAAAAAATCCCGAAATGGCTCCTACGGCATCCCGGACGGATCCAGAAATGATCTCGGAAGGGTCCCCAAATGATCCCAAAATGGTCCCGAAATGACCCTGATGGATCCGGCAAACCATCAAGAAATTATGCCGGAAGGGTCCTTAAATGATCCCGAAATAAAACAGAAAAAGTCACGAAACGACCCCTAGAGGATCCCCAAATGATCCCGTATTAGCCCCGAAAAAGTCCCAAAATGACCCTGACGGGATCCCGAAAGGATTCCGAAAACAATACAGAAATGATGCCGGAAAGGTCCTCAAATGATCCCCTAATAGTCCCGAAATGACCGTGACGGGATCCCGACAACTATCCAGAAATGATGCCGAAAGGGTCCGCAAATGATCCCGTGTTAGTCGAAAAAAAGTCCCGAAAGGACCACGACGGGATCCCGGACGAATCCCAAAAACCATCCAGAAATGATGCCGGTAGGTATCCCAAATGATCCAGAAATAGTCCCGAAATGACCTCGTCGGCATCCCGGACGGATCCCGAAAATTATCCAGAAATGATGCCGGAAAGGTTCCCAAATGATCCCCTAATAGTCCCGAAATTACCCTAATGGGATCCCGGACGGATCCCGAAAACCATCCAGAAATTATGCGGAAAGGGTTCCCAAATGATCCCGTATTAGTCCCGAAAAAGTCCCGAAATGACCCCGACGGGATCCCGGACGGATCCCGAAAACCATCCAGAAATGATGCCGAAAGGGTTCCCAAATGATCCCGTATTAGTCGCGAAAAAGTCCCGAAATGACCCCGACGGGATCCCGGACGGATCCCGAAAACCCTCCAGAAATGATGCCGGAATGATCCCGTATTAGTCGCGTATAGTCCCGTATAGTTCCGTATAGTTCCCAAATGATCCCGTATTAGTCGCGAAAAAGTCCCGAAATGACCCCGACGGGATCCCGGACGGATCCCGAAAACCATCCAGAAATGATGCCGGATGAGCCCCCAAAATGATCCCGAAAAAGTCCCCAAATGACCCCGACGAGATCCCGGACGGATCCCGAAAACCATCCGGAAATGATGCCGGAAGAGCCCCCAAATGATCCCGAAAAAGTTCCCAAATGACCCCGACGATATCCCGGACGGATCCCGAAAACCATCCAGAAATGATGCCGGAAGAGCCCTAAAATGATCCGAAAAAGTCCCCATATGACCCCGACGAGATCCCGCACGGATCCCGAAAACCCTCCAGAAATGATGCCGGAAGGGGTCCCCAAATGATCGCGAAATAGTCCCGAAATGATTCCGGAATAGTCCCAAAAATGTTCCAAAATAACCCCGACGGGATCCCGGACGGATCCCGTAAACTATACAGAAATGATCCCGGAAGGGTCCCAAAATGATCCCGAAACAGTCCCGAAAAATTCCTGAAATTACCCCGCGTAATCCCGGACCGATCCCGAAAACCATCCAGAAATGATCCCGGAAGGGTCTCGATATGACCCTTACGGGATTACAAATAAGGTGAAGCTAATTATAAAACCATGTTAATAAGGCAGCAGGCGCATTGGAGCGAATAAAAAGTTAGATACAAACATACAGGTAAAGCTAATAAAAGCGTGCTAATAAAAACAATTGATGGAGGGCGGATGGCGGGAGTAGAGGAGAGGACCACTGATCGTTCCTTCAAAATTGTCTAGATCTCGTTCTGTATGTACCAGATACCAAAAACTATTGATTTAGGAGAAAATTTAGATTGAGTTATAACAATTTATGGATTTTACACCAGAGGGGGAGATAAAGGGGGGGCGGGCGGAGGGTGTCACTGCTTACTTTGTAAGCCCTCGGCTTATTTGACCCCTTGAGTCTGTGATATTGGTGAAGGCCAGTATACGTAAAGTTATAATGTGTAAAAATTATGAAAAATAATTTCTCGAAGGGGTCGTGGGACCCCCACCCCTCTTTCCATGTTCGAAAAAAATTTCGCTAGTAGAATACTGTCTGTGTCCCCAAATTTCATCAAAATCCGTGTAGCCATTCTGCATGATTCAGTCGCAAAGACGAAAAAATATAATAATTCAATTATAACTGTTCCTAGGGGGCGGGGACCACGCCCCTTTTGAAAAATATATAGCTAGTAGATCCTTCTAGACTATTGGCTATATGTGTCCAAAATTTCATCCAAATCGGTCCAGCCGTTCTTGCGTTATTGAGTCACAAAGACAAACGTCTGGACAAACATCCAAACATCCAAACATCCAAACATCCAAACATCCAAACATCTTAACATCCAAACTTTCCCATTTATAATATATATTAGATATATCTATCTATCTATCTATAAATCTTATAAAATAAAGTCGCTAAATGCCATGTATACACGTAACTTCACACAGAATGCTCCGACTTTAAAACGGTTGTTTGCATTTGAAAGCTTGGCTACGTGAGATGGTACAGTTAATATAAATTGAAGGTATATATTATAGGGGCGTGGTAAATTGTCAAAATGTAGTAAAAAATCATAAAATTTTTGTTTACACAGCTATAACTCATAAACGGATGGATGGATTTAAAAAATTTTACATTTCAGTAAAACTTTGAAATATTTACCTTCGATCTGCATCAAAAGAAATACTTGATTCCTTTCTTATATCAGCCAAATTGTTGAAACAAAAGTAACATTTTTATCAAAAAATGCGTATGTATGTTTGTCCGCGCTAATTGCTTTTGAGTGAGGCTTGATGCGACACATACATACGTACATATATAGCATTCGCTGCGTTATTTAACTTGGGGCATAGGTTTATCGGTATGTATGGATGTACAACAATACATAGTATAAAACAGTCGCTTTTTCTGTCCCTATGTCCCTTTGAATGCTCAAAGCTGCAGACATTGGTGCTTTATCGGTAACCGTATCGGTAACCTTTTAACAGCTGATTCGACCAACCTTATGAGAATCAATGCAATCGATTATTGGTGCCGCAAAGGTCGTAACCGTATCGTAGCCAACCAATTGGTTTTTGGTTAACCGTCGTAACGATAAACATCTGATTACGTTAGGGATACGACTACAGCGATACGACATACGGCACCAATGACTCCAGCTTAAACCTTTAAAAAATACGCAACGGATTTTGATGCGCTTTTTTTTAATATATAAAGAGTGAGGAACAAGTGCAGTATACGGACAATGCTGAAATAAAAAAAACGAAAAATTGAGATCGATAGGTATTAATAAAAGAAACATAACGGTATATTTTTTTTTGTTGGGCAAACAACAACAACAAAAGTTATTAAAGGCCAAAGTTCATAATAAGCTTTTTTTTTAATCTAAATTACTTCTAAAGTATTGAACCGATTTTCAAAATTTTGACGTCGTTGGATATGTATTTCCAATACCTTTCATCTGATGTATATCTTAAGTATATAACTGCCAAGAATTTCCTGAAATAATAAAATTTTTTAAAAAACATATCAAAATTTTTAAAAACTAAATTTTTTTTAATTTAATCGGTGTATTAAATATTTGAAAATATAGTTTGGTAGATGGGAAATAATTTAAGCTTTCATTTAAAATTATATATAATATCCTTAGTCCCATCAATGCAATACCAACTGTCCTGTTCCTGGTATACCAAAACTTAATTTTGGGCAAATTAACAGTAATTCTGCGCAAACCACCTGGTATTTGTTTCCTTTATGTGCAGAACACCTTTCCGAGTTGGCGGCCTTCGTCCGCGCTTATTTAAATAACCCTGGGCTACGCCATGCCAAGTCCGGGTGGTTGCCTGAGCCATGGCAACATGCCGCGGTACGCACTCTTTTGCACGTGTTAAGGTACAGCCTAATAAAATTACAACAACCATGTTTTGAAAATGGCAATAAGGCCATCTGGCTTTATTTCAATATACATACACATACATACATATGTACAAATAAATTGCGTAATTTACTTAGTAAATATAGCACTTTTAAACATCGAATTTTTAAGTATTTTACGGGATAGGAATACAAACAGCATATCAAATGAAAGGTAATTTTACTGCCTATACAATGAAAAAAAATTTTGAAAATTAGTTCCATACTTAAAGAGAAATTTAGATTTAAAAAAATGCTTCATATGAACTTTGACCCTTAATAACTCCTGTTATTGTCATTTGCCCACAAACAAAATTGTGTAGTTATACTCACCTTGA
The DNA here is from genome assembly GCF_040869045.1 of Eurosta solidaginis. Taxonomy (NCBI): domain Eukaryota; kingdom Metazoa; phylum Arthropoda; class Insecta; order Diptera; family Tephritidae; genus Eurosta; species Eurosta solidaginis. The sequence continues at coordinate 41,913,537 of NC_090322.1, read as the reverse complement.
CCATGTCTATCAATCCTCATACTTCATTTTTTGATTTTGGAATTGTCCGTATAGTGCACTTAAGCCTGTTTGTACAATATGGGTATCGAATGTAAGCTGTTCATGAGTACTTTGATACGGGGTATTTTTCGTACCCGCGGGTAACTAGGGTCTCGAGATATAAGCGAAAACGTGGACGCGGGTACCCCTAGAATGTGTTTATAGAATATGGATAACGAATGAAAGCTGTTGATGAGTGCTTTAGTACAGGGTAGTTTTCATACCTATTTGTGAAGGGTCTCGAGATATAGGCCAAAACGTGCATCAGGGTAATACTAGGATCTGTTTTTACATTATGTGTATCAAATTGAAGCTGTTGATGAGTGCTTTAGTACAGAGTAATTTTTATACCGCTGGGTGACTAGGGTCTCAAGATATGGGCAAAACCTGGACCCGAATGCCCCTAGAATGTGTGTGTATTATGGATATCAAATGAAAGTTGTTGCTGAGAGCTTTAAAGTAATTTTCATTGTGATATTTGATTTAGTTGCATTAACCTGGCAAAACTGATAAATGTGCATGCGAAGCCGAAATAAAGACATGAATTAATAATACCCACATAACTATTTACATACGTCCTATTCAATTTGCCTGGCAATAAGGGATGAAGAAGAATGGGAAACACTTTAGAGAACAGAAAAGAGAGAAGGAGAAGGAGACTTAGAAACAGATAGAGTGAGACGAAAATAGAGATAAATGAAGCGAAAATACGGAGGGAGGAGTGAATAAAAGGATTAAGAAAAAGTCTGGAGGGGGGGGGGGGGGGGGGGGGGGGGCAGATTTAGACGGAAAAGGCTTATTAAAATGTATGGAGATAGACCAAATTTAGGACAGAACAACGTCTGACGGGTCTGCTAGTTTATTTATATATGTAATACCACGAACAGTATTCCTGCCAAGATTCCAAGAGCTTTTGATTGCGCCCTGCAAAACTTTTTCATTTTTTTCTACTTAATATGGTAGGTGCCACACCCTTTTTACAAAGTTTTTTCTAAAGCTATTTTTTGCGTCAATAAACCAATCTAATTACCATGTTTCATCCCTTTTTCATATTTGTTATAGAATTATGGCATTTTTTTCATTTTTCGTAATTTTCGATTTCGAAAAAGTGGGCGCGGTTATAGTCGGATTTCGGCCATTTTTTGTACCAAGATAAGTGTGTGTTCAGATAAGTAGGCGAACTGAGTTTAGTATAGTAAGATATATCGGTTTTTGCTCAAGTTATCGTGTTAAGGGCCGAGCGGAAGGACAGACGGTCGACTGTGTATAAAAACTGGGCGTGGCTTCAACCGATTTCGCCCATTTTCACAGAAACCCGTTACCGTCATAGAGTCTATGCCTCTACCAAATTTCAGAAGGATTGGTAAATTTTTGTTCGACTTATGGCATTAAAAGTATTCTAGACAAACTAAATGAAAAAGGGTGGAACCACGCCCATTTTGAAATTTTCTTTTATTTTTGTATTTTGTTGCACCATATCATTACTGGAGTTGAATGTTGACATAATTTACTTTTATACAGTAAATATATTCAACTTTTTTTTTAAATTTGACTTTTAAAAATTTTTTTTTAAAGTGGGCGTGTTCTTGATCCGATTTTTCTAATTTTTATTTAGCACATATATTGTAATAGTAGTAACGTTCCTGCCAAATTTCATCATGATATCCTCAATGACTGCCAAATTACAGCTTGCAAAACTTTTAAATTACCTTCTTTTAAAAGTGGGCGGTACCACGCCCATTGTCCAACATTTTACTAATTTTCTATTCTACGTCATAAGATCAACCCACCTACCAAGTTTCATCGCTTTATCCGTCTTTGGCAATGAATTATCGCATTTTTCGGTTTTTCGAAATTTTCGATATCGATAAAGTGGGCGTGGTTATAGTCCGATATCGCTCATTTTAAATAGCGATCTGAGATGAGTGCACAGGAACCAACGTACCAAATTTCAACAAGATACCTCAAAATTTACTCAAGTTATCGTGTTAACGGACGGGCGGACCGACATGGCTCAATCGAATTTTTTTTCGGTACTGATAATTTTGATATATGGAAGTCTATATCTATCTCGATTTTTTATACCTGAACAACCAACGTTATCCAATCAAAGTTAATATACTCTGTGAGCTCTGCTCAACTGAGTATAAAAATGGTATGGCTAAACTCTAAAATGGTAAAATTACAATTCTTACCAGCCAAAATAATAAAGCTATCCAAATAAAATTATAACTGTACTATTTTGGTTGGTTAAACTAACCGAAAAGATAGTTTATTCGATGAGAATAACGGCAAATTTTGTGCAAAATAAAGCAACTCATTGTTGATATTCAGTTGTCAAATTTTCGTGGACAGTGTTTGTTGCGTGGGCGTTGTTTAAAGTGTGATTTAATTTAATTAAAATTAATAGAATAACAATGAGTCTTAACAATATTGAATTGTTTTCGTTAAATATATTGAGTGCTCTTGAGGCGGATGATATGAATAATACTGATCCAGCAGACACGGAATTTTCTCAACTGATTTTGGAGTGGGGTTTTTCTCAAAAAATCGCAGAACTCAAAGGTGATTTGCAAATACATATATCATTGCTTTATTTTTAATTTTATTTTCTGAAATTTCAGCGCAAGCAATAACGCTGACCAATTTGAAATATCTGATGGAGTCTGACCTTGCAGATTTGTTCAAGAGGGTTATAGCAACGTGTCAACATGTGATACAGCTTCAGTCAATTCTGACATTGTAGATTTTATGCAGCAGTGCCGACAGCGGAACATTGGCATTGAATCTCCTTCATGTTCACAGCCATCCAGTTCTTCGTCACATGATTTTGTACATGTATATAGCAGGCATGCTTAACCAACGAACCGATATCATTTTGTTACGATAATTAACGTTAATAAACGAAACAAAGTCATTTCGTTTCGTTTATTAACGCTAAGAACGTCAAATTAACGAAATGATTTTGTTTCGTTTTCTGCCATATCAAAATGAAATCTATTGTTTATGTTGATTATTAATTTCATACTATGCTGGCAAAGCTGATTGATGGCGGAGTCATTAAAGGTGAAAGCTTTAGCGAAGCTGAATGCAACTTTTCTCATGAATTTTGACAGTACGAACATTTGTCAGAGTATTTTTGACATTACCACGAACGAATTACACAAACAAATTACATGGAGTTTGTGTGTATGTCCGCTCGCTGTTACCACCTAACTGCTTCACCATGACTATGGCATTGCCAGCACAATTCAAACATAAAGTATCACGTTTTCGTTAACGTTTTTAACGTTAACGAAAGCTTTTCGTTCCAGTTAAAAACGAGATACAATTTATCTTGATCATTTCTTTATCGATAATATTTCGAAGTGTTTCAACGTAAACGGTGGAAATTTTTCGATAAACGATTAGCTTAACGTTAAGGTGCATCCCTGGTATATAGTGTGCAAAATAAATCAAAAACAAGTAAGGAAGGTTAAGTTCGGGTGTAACCGAACATTACATACTCAGTTGAGAGCCATGGTGACAACATAAGGGAAAGTAACCATGTAGGAAAATGAACCGAGGGTAACCCTGGAATGTGTTTGTATGACATGTGTATCAAATGAAAGGTATTAAAGAGTATTTTATGAGAGAATGGATGAGTATTTTAAAAGTGCGTGGGGCTTAGTTCTATAGGTGGACGCCTTTTCGAGATATCGCCATAAAGGTGGACCTGGGGTGACTCTAGAATGTGTTTGTACGATATGGGTATCAAATTAAAGGTAGGGAGTGGTGATAGTTGTATAGGTGGTCGCCTTTTTGAGATATCGGCATAAAGGTGGACCAGGGGTGACTCTAGAATGTGTTTGTACAATATGGGTATCAAACGAAAGGTGTTAATGAGTATTTTAAAAGGGCGTTGGGCTTAGTTCTATAGGTGGACGCCTTTTCGAGATATCGCCATAAAGGTGGACTAGGGGTGACTCTAGAATGTGTTTGTACAATATGGGTATCAAACGAAAGGTGTTAATGAGTATTTTTAAAGGGAGTGGGCCTTAGTTATATAGGTGGACGCCTTTTCGAGATATCGCCATAAAGGTGGACCAGGGGTGACTCTAGAATAAGTTTGTACGATATGGGTATCAAATGAAAGATGTTAATGAGTATTTTAAAAGGGCGTGGGGCTTAGTTCTATAGGTGAACGCCTTTTCGATATATCGCCATAAATGTGCACCAGGGGTGACTCTAGAATGTGTTTGTACGATATGGGTATCAAATTCAAGGTATTAATGAGTCTTTTAAAACGGACTGGTGGTAGTTGTGTATGCGAAGGCGTTTTCCAGATATCGACCAAAATGTGGACCAGGGTGACCCAGAACATTATCTCTTGGATACCGCTAATTTATTTATATATATAATACCACGAACAGTATTCCTGCCAAGATTTCAAGGGTTTTTATTTCGCCCTGCAGAACTTTATCATTTCATTCTACTTAATATGGTAAGTGTCACACCTATTTAACAAAATTTTTTTCTAAAGTTATATTTTGCTTCAATAAACCAATCCAAATACCATGTTTCATCCCCTTTTTCGTATTTGGTATAGAATTATGGCATTTTTTTCGTTTTTGGCAATTTTCGATATCGAAAAAGTGGGCGTGGTCATAGTCGGATTTCGGCCGTTTTTTATACCAATACAAAGTGAGTTCAGATAAGTACGTGAACTGAGTTTAGTATAGATATATTGATTTTTGCTCAAGTTATCGTGTTAACGGCAGAGCGGAAGGACAGACGGTGTATAAAAACTGGGCGTGTCTTCAACTGATTTCGCCCTTTTTCACAGAAAGAAGTTATAGTCCCAGAATCTAACCGCCTACCAAATTTCACAAGGATTGGTAAATTTTTGTTCAACTTATGGCATTAAAAGTATCCTAGACAAATTAAATGAAAAAGGGCGGAGTCACGCCCATTTTGAAATTTTCTTTTATTTTTTTGCACCATGTCATTACTGGAGTTGAATGTTGACATAATTTACTTATATACTGTAGCGATATATAATTTTTTGTTAAAATTTGACTTTAACAAAAAAATTGTTTTTTAAGTGGGCGTGGTCGATCTCCGATTTTGCTAATTTTTATTAAGCATACATATAGAAATAGCAGTAACGTTCCTGCCAAATTTCATCATGATATCTTCAACGACTGCCAAATTACAGCTTGCAAAACTTCTAAATTACCTTCTTTTAAAAGTGGGCGGTGCCACGCCCATTGTCCAAAATTTGACTAATTTTCTATTCTGCGTCATAAGTTCAACTCACCTACCAAGTTTTATCGCTTTATCCGTCTTTGGTAATGAATTATCGCACTTTTTCGGCTTTTCGATATCGAAAAAGTGGGCGTGGTTATAGTCCGATATTGTTCATTTTAAATAGCAATCTGAGATGAGTGCTCAGTATAGTGTTAACTACTTTGTACTCTTTACTTTAACTTTTAAAATAATTTTAATTGAGTTTTCGTGTTAACTTAAAATTTTGAATAACTTCAAAAAAAGAAAATTCTAATTAGTTGGAAAATATCTAAACTCAAAAATAAACAAAAATAAATTTTATATTACAAACCAAAATAAAAGTTTTTTAAAATATCAACTTGAATGTTGATATATTGGCGATCCTACCAACGTACCTAAAATTATTTGAACGTGCATACTTGTACAACGAATTTGGACTTAAATTAACGTTGTTAAATGCAGAACTAGTGAATTATAGATGTTAATGTGACTATAATTATCACATACATGTGCTTACACAATGATACGGAAATGTGATTAAAGAAAAGCCAGATTATTAAGGCAGTAATTAGTTTAAAACTCAAAGACTATTTTATATAGGAATTTGATTAACAGAAACATATTCTAAAATAAACTAAAAATGTGTATAGTGTAAAAACATCTAAAATAATTTAGACTATTATTTACAAAATAGTTTATGTGCAAAATTTTCGCTTCAATATCATTAAATTAATTGAACAAGAATCTTTAAATTTTTAATACAATAGTAAATAAAAATAAAACAAAATTAAATTCTCTACTATTACAATACAATATCTATCAACAATCCATTATAATGTACATTGCCTGAATTGCTTCAACTTCTCAAGGACTGTGCTGGTGATTTGGTGTTTGTCAAGAATCAACTAACTAAAGTACCAGCATTTGTATCTCTATTTACACGCCTTACTTTGCTGAATTTGTCATGCAATCAACTTTCCGACCTGCCGAAAGAATTGGGTGTCTGAATACTACGCGCTGAAGAATTAACTAAATAAAAAATTTAATAAATAGCACTATTGAAATTCTTGTGCATATAATTTAACTATATTTGTGTTCCCTATATATTTGTGAACAAGAAGCAATACAACAACATTCTGTGCAAATTTCATATAACAGTCGCTGTAAATTATATATACGAAACATTAAAACAAAGAATAAATGTTGAAAATCAAATTAAAAACATAAAAAACTCTAAAAACGTGTGTGTAAACAAAATTAAAACATTTACAACCTAATACTCTTAAAAGCAGCGATTGGGTTATCCAAACCACAACAACAATTTTGCACGCAATACACACAAGAACAGATTTAAAATGAAGACATCACGACGAAAATTAAGAGATTTACAAATAAAACAACAAAGCCATTGCATATTTTAAAAGCATTACGATATCAAACAATCCAGATATTAATTTCAAGATATTTTTAAACAATCATCAATCAACTACTTATTAATTTTAATATTTTTTTATTAAATTTAATTTTATGTAAGTATAATTTTTATTCTAATATTAAATTTAAAATTTTTCAATTATAATTTAAATTAAAATTTTAAACCTTTTAACTTTCAAATTTATTTTAAGATTATTTTTATATTTTAACAATTATTTAAATTTACTTATTTTTTATATAAAATTAAATATTTTATTTAAATTGTTAACTCCCTTTCCAAAAAAAAAAAATCTTAAATATTTCCTAATTTTAAAATTTTTCATTTTATTTTATTTTATTTTTTTCATATGGTTCTATGTTCACCAATACAAACTCGTAAATTTACAAATGCAGAAAAACAAAATATCAACCATACAAATAACATCATGACTCACAATACAACTCAAAATTCTAACATTAATACAACACAAAACAACATCTCTAATACAACACAAAATACTTCAACACAAGATAACTTTACAAATTTTCCTTCTACTAAATCTATTAAATTACCACAATTTTGGCAAGATTGTCCTGATGCCTGGTTTTTGCTTGTTGAAGGACAATTTGAAATTAACAATATCAATGATGATAATTTAAAATTTCAAAATGTTCTAATTACTCTTCAACGAGATACTATATCTAAAATTTTAGATGTTATTAACCCTCCTCCTCTTTTTAATAAATATGATACAATCAAAAAAATTATATGTGAAAGATTTTCTCTTAGCGAAGAAAAACGATTAGAACAATTATTTTCAAAAACTGAACTTGGTGATCGTTCACCATCTGAATTATTCAGATTTATGAAATCACTTATAGGTACTGACTCCATTGTAAGTCAAGAATTACTTTTCAAATTATGGATTCGTAAATTGCCACAAGAAATACAAATCCATTTAACTTCTAGTAACAATCAAAATAAAGATGAAGTAATTATTTTAGCTGACAAACTTTTTGATTTAATCAACAAACGTCATTCTTCCAAATCTCCTGTAGTCTCAAGTATAAATAATAATATTTTAGAACAATGCGTTAAAAATTTAACTGAATTAACCACGGCTATTTTTCAAAATTTAAATAAAATTTCTAATGATACTAATCAATTACAAATCCGTTCAAGATCTAAAGATAGAAATAGATTTAAATCTCGAAATTTTTCAAAATCAAGAAATTTTTCAAACAATCGTAATTTTACTTCACAAACAAATATTTGTTGGTATCACAAAAAATTTAAGAATAACGCTCTTAAATGTATACCCCCATGCAATTTTAATCAAAATCACAATTCAAATTCCGAACAAAATTTAAACTGAAACGATCCATTATGACGGTGACGGATAATGAAACTATTATTAAACCTACTCGTCGCCTATTCATATTTGATAAATTCAATAAACTTAATTTTCTTATCGATACAGGTGCAGTTGTATCAGTTATTCCGTTTTCTAAATTTAAAATTTATAAAAGAAATTCGGATCTTACTTTGACCGCAGCAAACGGTTCTTCAATTGAAACTTTCGGTACAAAACTACTTAAAATTGATTTAGGTTTAAGAAGAGATTTTGAATTTCCATTCATTATTGCGAATATTGATACACCAATTTTAGGAGCAAACTTTTTAGAAAAATTCGGAATTATTGTCAATATTAAAAATAAAGAAATAATGGATTCTACTACAAAAATTAAAGTTACTGGATCTTCTGGATTTTCTGATATTTTCTCACTCAAAATTCCTATTGTCGAAAATAAGTTTTCAAAATTACTTAATGAATTTCCATCTATTACCTGTGAACCAGATTATACTTAAAAAGTTAAACACCATACGGTTCACAGGATAGAAACAAAAGGTATTTTACCATTTTCGAAACCCAGACGTCTTGATCCAATCAAACTTAAAATTGCTAAAGCTGAATTTGAATTTTTAGTTTAAAACGGGTATATGCAGACCCTCCAAATTCTCCTATTGCATCTCCACTTCATCTCGTTCCTAAAAAAGAACCAAATGATTGGAGACCTTGCGGAGACTATCGAAGACTTAATTTTATTACTACACCAGATCGGTATCCTTTACCACATATTCACGATTTAACAATTGATTTAAAAAACAAACAATTTTTTTCCAAAATTGATCTTGTGCGTGCTTACCACCAAATTCCAATGGCAGAAGAAGACATTCATAAAACTGCAATAACTACCCCTTTTGGAATGTTTGAATTCGTAAGAATGCCTTTCGGTTTACGAAACAGTGCTCAAACTTTCCAACGCTTTATTAATGAAGTATTTTCTGATTTCGATTTTGTATTTACATACATTGATGACATTCTTATTGCCAGTGATAATGAAGATCAACATATAAATCATTTAAAATCAGTTTTCAAAAGACTTGAAGAATATAATTTAAATATCAAACCTTCAAAATGTACTCTCGGTGTAAATAAATTAAATTTTTTAAGTTACGAAATTTCAGGCGAAGGTATTAAACCATCTTTAGATAGAATTGAAATCATAACAAATTTTGAAAAACCAATTTCTATAAATAAATTACAAAAATTTTTAGGTATGATAAATTACTATCACAGATATATTAAAATGTTAGCAACAGAACTTAGTCCTCTGCATGAAATGTTAACACATGCAATTAAAAACAAACTCAAACAATTAAATTGGACAAATGAAACCACAACAGCTTTCGAAAATGTTAAAAAACTTTTTGCTAAAAATACTTTACTTACACATTTCGACAAAAATGGTACTTTATCATTAGCAGTAGATGCATCAAATGTTGCTATTGGAGCAGTTCTTCAACAAACTAGCAATAATATACTAGAACCCTTAGCTTATTTTTCAAGAAAATTAACTACAACAGAAATTAAATATTCAACATTTGATCGTGAACTTTTGGCAATTTATAATTCAATTAAACATTTTAAACATTTTCTTGAAGGTAGAACTTTTACAATTTATACTGATCATAAACCTTTAATTCATGTTCTAAATTCTAAGTAGATAGATCTCCTCGTCAACTACGTCATCTTGAATATATTGCTCAATTTACAAATGATATTCAATATATACGTGGAAAAGACAACATAGTTGCCGACACACTTTCCCGTATTCCAGAAACAAATGCAATTTCAACTCAAGATATAAATTTAGAAACTTTATATAAAGAACAGCAAACTGATACATTTCTACAAAAAACCATTTCTGATCAAAATTCTAAAAATAATTTAAAAGAAATTCATATTCCAGTTATTAATTTAAACATATGGTGTAATGTTTCTCTACAACCTTTTCGACCTTATGTTCCACATTCTATGAGAAGAATTATATTTGACAAAATTCACTCATTATCTCATCCAAGTATAAGAACAACTAGAAAATTAATTCAAAATAAATATTATTGGCCTAACATGCGCAAAGAGATTAACGATTGGACTTCATCTTGCATCAATTGTCAAAAAATCCAAAATTTCAAGACATACTAAATCTCCTATCCAAAAAATTCAAAAAACCATCAGGCCGTTTTGAACATATTCATATGGATATTGTTGGACCTCTTCCAGTTTCAAATGAAAATTCTTATATTTTAACAATTATTGATAGATTTTCACGTTGGCCTGAAGCTTATCCGCTTAAAGATATTTCAACAAATACTATAGTAAAAACTTTTATTCAAAATTATATACCACGATTTGGTATACCATTAAATATTACAGTAGATCAAGGTTCACAATTCACCTCAAAATTTTTTACAGAATTAACTAAACTTTTAGGTTCTCATAAAATTCATACATCTCCTTACCATCCCCAAGCAAATGGCATGATAGAGAGATTTCATCGAACTTTAAAAGCAGCAATTATAGCATCAAACGACTCGGTTCATTGGTCTGACATTTTACCATTCATTCTACTTGGTTTACGAACTTCTATTAAAGAAGATTTAAAACGTTCATCTGCTGAACTTGTTTATGGCCAAACACTTAGAATACCTGGTGAATTAATTATTTTAAATAGTAATAAAGAACATGATTTTTCTAATGACGCTCTTCATAAAATAAGAGAATATTTTTCACTTGTTCGTTCTAAAAGTTTTTCATCATAACAAAGAAAATGTTTTCGTTCCTAAACAATTAGAAAATTGTGAGTATGTTTTTGTTAAAGTTCTTCGTAAATCTAATTTAGAATCACCTTATGAAGGACCTTTTAAAGTTATATCTAAGAAACATAAAACATTTACAATTCAATACAATAATACTATTAAAAATATTTCAATTGATTTACTTAAACCAGCAAACATACTTATTAACACTAATTTAAATACAAATACATTAAACAACAAAAAACAAAAAAAGGTTACATTTAATATTAATTAATAATTTGTTTGTTTCAAATTTTCTTGGAGCGGGAGTAAATATAGTGTTAACTACTTTGTACTCTTTACTTTAACTTTTAAAATAATTTTAATTGAGTTTTCGTGTTAACTTAAAATTTTGAATAACTTCAAAAAAAGAAAATTCTAATTAGTTGGAAAATATCTAAACTCAAAAATAAGCAAAAATAAATTTTATATTACAAACCAAAATAAAAGTTTTTTAAAATATCAACTTGAATGTTGATATACTCAGGAACCTACATACCAAATTTCATCAAGATAACTCAAAATTTACTCAAGTTATCGTGTTAACGGACGGACGGACTGACGGACGGACATGGCTCAATCAAATTTTGTTTCGATCCTGATGATTTTGATATATGAAAGTCTATATCTATCTCGATTCCTTTATACCTGTACAACCAACCGTTATCCAATTAAAGTTAATATACTCTGGGAGCTCTGCTCAACTGAGTATAAAAATGGCAAAAAACCCCCTTATCTGGACGATCGGTTGTATGGGATATATATTATATATAGCTCCGATCGAAATGATTTTTACAGGAAATCGTCTATGATATATTAGAATATATATCACCAAGTTTCACGTTTTTATTTTGGAAACTAAAGGAGAAATGGCCAAAAATCTTTCTATCTGAACGATCGGTTGTATGGAATATAACTATATATAGCTCCGATCAAAGTGATTTTTTCAGAAAATCTTTTATGATATATTAAAATATATATCAACGAGTTTCGCGTTTATACTTTCAAACCGGATCCGACAAATGTCTAATATAACACAAAAATACATCCTTGTGCCAAATTTCATTGAGATATCTCAAAATTTGAGGGACTAGTTTGCGTTCAAACAGACAGACGGACGGACAGACAGATATGGCTATATAAACTCATTTCGTCGCCCTGATCAATTCGGTATTCTTAATGGTGAGTCTATCTTCTATATTATTATCAACGTTACAAACATCGGACCAAAGTTAATATACCATTTCATGTTCATGAAAGGTATAAAAACACGCCAGATCTTTTGTTCCAAATTTTTTCTTAGAATATTTGAATAAGTTCTTCATATTTCGAAGAAGTACACGCTGAACTTGTTCTTAATCAGATTTTTTGCTGAAATCAAATTAAACAAGTAAGGAAGGCTAAGTTCGGGTGTAACCGAACATTACATACTCAGTTGAGAGCTATGGAGACAAAATAAGGAAAATCACCATGTAGGAAAATGAACCTAGGGTAACCCTGGAATGTGGTTGTATGACATGTGTATCAAATGGAAGGTATTAAAGAGTATTTTAAGAGAGAGTAGGCCATAGTTCTATGGATGGACGCCATTTAGGGATATCGCCATAAAGGTGGACCAGGGCTGACTCTAGAATGTGTTTGTACGGTATGGGTATCAAATGAAAGGTGGTAATGAGTATTTTAAAAGGGAATGGGCTTTAGTTCTATAGGTGAACGCCTTTTCGAGAAATCGCCATAAAGGTGGACCAGGGATGACTCTAGAATATGTTTGTACGATATGGGTATCAAATGAAAGCTGTTAATGAGTATTTTGAAAAGGAGTGATCCTTAGTTCCATAGGTGGACGCCGTTTCGAGATATCGCCATAAAGGTGGACCAGGGGTGTCTCTAGAATGTGTTTCTACGATATGGGAATCAAATGAAAGGTGTTACTGAGCATTTTAAGGGGGAGTGGGCATTAGGTCTATAGGTGGACGCCTTTTCGAGATATCGCCATTAGGGTGGGCCAGGGGTGACTCTAGAATGTTTGTACGATATGGGTATCAAACGAAAAGTGTTACTGAGCATTTTAAGAGGGAGTGGGCATTAGGGTGGGCCAGGGGTGACTCTAGAATGTTCGTACGTTATGGGTATCAAACGAAAAGTGTTACTGAGCATTTTAAGAGGGAGTGGGCATTAGGTCTATAGGTGGACGCCTTTTCGAAATGTCGCCATTAGGGTGGGCCAGGGGTGACTCTAGAATGTGTTTGTATGATATGGGTATCAAATGAAAGATGGTACTGAGTATTTTAAAAGGGAGTAATCCTTAGTTCTATAGGTGGACGCCTTTTCGAGATATCGCCATAAAGGTGGACCAAGGGTGACTCTAGAATGTTTGTACGATATGGGTATCAAACGAAAGGTGTTACTGAGCATTTTAAGAGGGAGTGGGCATGAGGTCTATAGGTCGACGCCTTTTCGAGATATCGTCATTAGGGTGGGCCAGGGGTGACTCTAGAATGTGTTTGTATGATATGGGTATCAAATGAAAGGTGGTAATGAGTATTTTAAAAGGGAGTAATCCTTAGATCTATAGGTGGGCGCCTTTTCGAGATATCGCCATAAAGGTGGACCAAGGGTGACTCTAGAATGCTTGTACGATATGGGAATCAAACGAAAGGTGTTACTGAGCATTTTAAGAGGGAGTGGGCATTAGGTCTATAGGTGGAAGCCTTTTCGAGGTATCGCCATTAGGGTGGGCCAGGGGTGACTCTATAATGCGTTTGTACGATATGGGTATCAAATGAAAGGTGGTAATGGGTATTTTAAAAGGGAGTAATCCTTAGATCTATAGGTGGGCACCTTTTCGAGATATCGCCATAAAGGTGGACCAAGGGTGACTCTAGAATGTTTGTACGATATAGGTATCAAACGAAAGGTGTTACTGAGCATTTTAAGAGGGAGTGGGCATTAGGTCTATAGGTGGACGCCTTTTCGAGATATCGCCATTAGGGTGGGCCAGGGGTGACTCTAGAATGTTTGTACGATATGGGTATCAAACGAAAGGTGTTACTGAGCATTTTAAGAGGGAGTGGGCATTAGGTCTATAGGTGGACGCCTTTTCGAGATATCGCCATTAGGGTGGGCCAGGGTGACTCTAGAATATTTATACGATATGGGTATCAAACGAAAGGTGTTACTGAGCATTTTAAGAGGGAGTGGGCATTAGGTCTATAGGTGGACGCCTTTTCGAGATATCGCCATTAGGGTGGGCCAGGGGTGACTCTAGAATGTTTGTACGATATGGGTATCAAACGAAAGGTGTTACTGAGCATTTTAAGAGGGAGTGGGCATTAGGTCTATAGGTGGACGCCTTTTCGAGATATCGCCATTAGGGTGGGCCAGGGGTGACTCTAGAATGCGTTTGTACGATATGGGTATCAAATGAAAGGTGGTAATGGGTATTTTAAAAGGGAGTAATCCTTAGATCTATAGGTGGGCGCCTTTTCGAGATATCGCCATAAAGGTGGACCAAGGGTGACTCTACAATGTTTGTACGATATAGGTATCAAACGAAAGGTGTTACTGAGCATTTTAAGAGGGAGTGGGCATTAGGTCTATAGGTGGACGCCTTTTCGAGATATCGCCATTAGGGTGGGCCAGGGGTGACTCTAGAATGTTTGTACGATATGGGTATCAAACGAAAGGTGTTACTGAGCATTTTAAGAGGGAGTGGGCATTAGGTCTATAGGTGGACGCCTTTTCGAGATATCGCCATTAGGGTGGGCCAGGGGTGACTCTAGAATATTTGTACGATATGGGTATCAAACGAAAGTTGTTACTGAGCATTTTAAGAGGGAGTGGACATTAGGTCTATAGGTGGACGCCTTTTCGAGATATCGCCATTAGGGTGGGCCAGGGGTGGCTCTAGAATGTTTGTACGATATGGGTATCAAACGAAAGGTGTTACTGAGCATTTTAAGAGGGAGTGGGCATTAGGTCCATAGGTGGACGCCTTTTCGAGATATCGCCATTAGGGTGGGCCAGGGGTGACTCTAGAATGTGTTTGTACGATATGGATATCAAATTAAAGGTATTAATGAGGGTTTAAAAAGCGAGTGGCCCTTAGATGTACATATATGTGAAGGCGTTCTCGCGATATCGACCAAAATGTGGAACAGGTGATCCAGAAAATCATCTGTCGGGTACTGCTAATTTATTTATATAAGCAATACCACTAACAGTATTCCTGCCAAGATTCCAAGGGCTGTTGATTTCGCCTTGTATAACTTTTTCATTTTCTTCTACTTAATATGGTAGGTGTCACACCCATTTTACAAAGTTTTTTCCGAAGTTATATTTTGCGTCAATAAACCAATCCAGTTACCATGTTTCATCCCTTTTTTCGTATTTGGTATAGAATTATGGCATTTTTTTCATTTTTCGTAATTTTCGATATCGATAAAGTGGCGTGGTTATGGTCGGATTTCGGCCATTTTTTTACCAAGATAAAGTGAGTTCAGGTAAGTACGTGGGCTAAGTTTAGTAAAGATATATCGGTTTTTGCTCAAGTTATTGTGTTAAGGGCCGAGCGGAAGGACAGACGGTGGACTGTGTATAAAAACTGGGCGTGGCTTCCACCGATTTCGCCCATTTTCACAGGGAACAGTTACCGTCATAGAGTCTATGCCCCTACCAAATTTGAGAAGGATTGGTAAATGTTTGTTCGACTTATGGCATTAAAAGTATTCTAGACAAACTAAATGGAAATGGGCGGAGCCACGCCCATTTTGAAATTTTCTTTTATTTTTGTATTTTGTTGCATCATATCATTACTGGAGTTGAATTTTGACTTAATTTACTTATATACAGTAAAGGTATTAAATTTTTTGTTAAAATTTGAATTTAAAAAAAATTTTTTTTAAAAGTGGGCGTGTTGTTCATCAATTTTTGCTAATTTTTATCTGGCACATATATAGTGATAGTAGTAACGTTCCTGCCAAATTTCATCATCATATCTTCAACGACTGCCAAATTACAGCTTGCAAAACTTTTAAATTACCTTCTTCTAAAAGTGGGCGGTGCCACGCCCATTGTCCAAAATCTTACTAATTTTCTATTTTGCGTCATAACGTCAACCCATTTATCAAGTTTCATCGCTTTAACCGGCTTTGGCAATGAATTATCGCATTTTTTCGGTTTTTCGAAATTTTCGATATCGAAAAAGTGGGCGTGGTTATAGTCCGATATCGTTCATTTTAAATAGCGATCTGAGATGAGTGCCCAGGAATCTACGTACCAAATTTCATCAAGATACCTCAAAATTTACTCAAGTTATCGTGTTAACGGACAGACGGACGGACGGACGGACATGGCTCAATCAAATTTTTTTTCGATACTGATGATTTTGATATATGGAAGTCTATATCTATCTCGATTCCTTTATACCTGTACAACCAACCGTTATCCAATCAAAGTTAATATACTCTGTGGGCTCTGCTCAACTGAGTATAAAAATAAGGAAATGGAGTGCCGAAAAACATTTCCGCGGAACTCATTAATGTACCTATTCGAATGCTGCACTAATTGCTCTATTCATTCGAATAAACATATATATAGCGGAAATAATAAAAACTAAGTTTAACCCTGAAGGGAAGTCAGTATCAAGTGATAAAAATTTATTGTTCGGAACTATACCTAAAGTGACAAATAAGTACTAGTTCGTTGGTAGCTAGATTTTATTCAGTTATAAAATCGGCAGTTTGAATTTTTATATTTCATTTTTAACAAATATTTGAGAAACAAGCCACCAACAATAAAAAACTTAGACCAGCTTTCAGGAGATTCGACTACGAGTATGCCATTTTTCCTATACTTTCTTACCAGTTCGTATAATATCGCGGGAGGCCGCCACTCCGCTGGAAGGACCAGGTGGAAAACGATTTAAACTCCCTTGGCGTAACCAATTGGCGCCAGTTGGCAGAGAGAAGAAGCGACTGGTGCCTCTTTTTGACGGCCATAACCGTTTAAATGGTAAAGCGCCAATTAAGTAAGTAATCATATCGTACTGGACGCAAGCTGTAAATTTTTAACACGCTTTTATTAGCTTGGCCTGTATCTATGTAACGGAATCTTTGAGCTTATTTTCACCGGTTTCTAGAAGTCTGATTAATTTGAAACTCTGCGTGCGTATCAAGGACCGACAACAATGCTTTAACGCGATGGCCGATGACTGCACAATTATGGCCACAGGCCCAGTCCCACAGATCGATGAGCTCTGCAACAGAATAAACGGCTACCTCCCTGATCTCTCCAGTTTTTTCGCCTCGCGAAACCTGGCATTATCACCAACTAAATCTGCCGCGACCTTATTTACAACATGGACGTCCCAAATGTCGACCATTTTGAACATCCACGTCGATGGCACTACGCTACCGACTGTCCTGCACCCCAAAATCTTGGGTGTGACGTTTGATCAGGATCTACATTTTGGTGAGCACGCAGCCGCAATTGTTCCGAAAATCCAGAGCCGTAATAAAATCCTCAAATCCCTTGCTGGCAGTACCTGGGGAAAAGATAAAGAAACGCTCAATACTACATGCAAAGCAATTGGCCAGCCGTTTACGTGCTATGCGTCACCCATATGGTCGCCAAGCCTAAAAACTACCCACTGGAAGAAGCTACAGGCCTGCCAAAATACTGCTCTCAGAAGCGCCACGGGCTGCCTTCTTATATCCCCAGAACACCATCTACATAACGAGGCGAGAATAATCACTACCAGGGAGAGAAATGAGATGCTGACCAAACAGTTCCTTTTGAATACCCAGAAACCTGGGCATCCAAACAGGCATCTGATTGATGAGCCAACACCACCTAGGGGCTTAAGGAGTCATCACTTGAGAACCCAGCCGTATGAAGCAAAAAAACACAAGCAGGTCCTTGGTGAACTCCACAAACAGGCGTCGGACCTTTATGTCAGGAATTGCCCGGTGAATCCAGTACTCAAAGAAAAGTACCCAAAACTTGTGGAAGAGGAACGCATACTCCCCAGGGAAAGGCGTGTCACTCTTGCTCAACTTCGTTCTGCATACTGTAACAGGTTAAACTCTTACCTATCCAGAATCAACCCCGACATACAAAATGTATGCCCCGCTTGCAATGTGTCCCCACATGACACCAACCATCTCTTTAATTGTAATGTGGAACCAACGCCTCTAACACCCTTTCATTATGGTCCACCCCTGTTGAAACAGCAAGTTTCCTTGGACTCCCGTTAGAGGATATTGATGACAATTTGTGATCAGTCGCGGCTGTTAGGTGGGGCGAAGCACTGCTACAACAACAACATGGTGCGGTAACATAAGGTCAACGGCCATAAGGCCAATTGGCCTTATTACAACTTTTAATGGTCATAAGTTTGATTGAAACTTTGCACACGAATCAAGGCTCGATGACAATGCATTAATGTGATGGTGTGGTGACATAAGGTCAACGGCCGTAAGGTCAATTGTCCTTATTACCACTTTAAATGGCCATAAGTTTGATTGAAACTTTGCACACGTATCAAGGCTCGATGACAATGCATTAATGTGATGGTGTGGTGACATAAGGTCAACGGCCATAAGGTCAATTAGCCTTATTACCACTTTGAATGGCTATAAGTTTGATTGAAACTTTGCACACGTACCAAGGACCGATGATAATGCATTAATGTGATGGTGTGGTGACATAAGGTCAATTGGGCTTATTGCCACTTTGAATGGCCATAAGTTTGATTGTAACTTTGCACACGTATCAGGGCTCGATGACAATGCATTAATATGATGGTGTGGTGACATAAGGTCAACGGCCAAAAGGTCAATTGGCCTTAATACCACTTTGAATGGCCAAAAGTTTGATTGAAACTTTGCACACGTATCAAGGCTCGATGACAATGCATTAATGTGATGGTTTGGTGACATAAGGTCAGCGGCCATTAGGTCAATTGAACTTATGACCACCCCAAATGGCCATAGATTTGAAACCTTGCACATAATTCGAAAAACACGTTCCTTTATTAATGAAAGGAGTGGATGCATGGCACATCTACGAAAGAGCATACTGGAGCCCTTTTTAACACGCTTTTATTAGCTTGGCCTGTATCTATCTATGTATCTATGTATCCATGTATGTATGTAATGGAATCTGGAGTGGAGCCGAGAGCCCCGGTAATGCAGGGCTCTGAGCTCCGTTGCACCTTTTGAAGCATTTTAAGATAGGTACTTTTAGTTAGTGCAGGCCACCAGATCAAGGCACCATAAAGAAGAACCGGGTAATATTAAGAGTATACTTAGTCAATATACATGTGCGAGGCTTACCCTTTTCCTGAGCACTGTAGAGCTTATACTCTGGCGTCCGCAGGTCACAGATCCTATTGCCAGTGATCCACGGCTCCTGGACTAGTACGATGTCTACCGCGCCTGATGACAGGTGCAGTAGGAGTGCAGTCGATTCTGCTTTACAGTGATGCAGGTTAATTTGGAGGACCCTGATCATAAAATGTTTGCGCTCTCCTCCGTGAGCGTCGCATCCGAGTCGCCATCCCCCAGAAGCTAACCTTCAGAGTACAACATCCTGAGAGCCGAGCTTCCAGCAGAGCCTGACGAAGCGTAGCCACTACCTTCCTCGCCCTCGTCTACCTCCATCTCGTCTTCACTGGGGGGAGTTCAACCACCTACGTGCGAGACTGAAGCTTTACCAAGCCTTCGACGTCAGCCTTATAAATCTTAAGGCTTTTATTTTTGAAGCCGTAGCTTACTTTGAAGTCCTGCTTTTTCAGCGCTTCGACGCTAGCGCTGTCGGGCAACAGGACTATCTGCATCGTTGCCCTTTCAGATTTCTCCACGTTAACCACCTTCCAGTTCTTGGTCGGTAGACTCGGGTTGTACTCCTGGAGCAGCCCCAGGATGTCAGCTGGGTCCATTGGCGTCACTGGAACCCAGGCTCTAGCCATTGGTCGTGAGGGGATATCACGCGCCTCCACTACCTTGAGGCGCGCGCCCGGATATACCACCTGTATCATGGCGGCCCTATAGAGGCTTACCGACCTGGCGTCGTCACAGGCAATTAGCTTGTGTAAAAGATTAAAATGCAATAAAAAGAGTTGTGACCTCAATGAGTGAATTCTGAATTTATGAATGAATCTTTATTCAAATATTTCAGCTTATTTATATTAAATTATTCTAAACATATTCTTACATACAAATTTCCATTTAAGCATACATACTTACATGCATATCTACCTTAAGCATACATACTTACATACCTACATACAACTCGATACAAAATATGTACCTACACATCTGTGTTGAGCTGTGACTTCTATGGGAAATGCAATGTTTGCAAATTTGCTAGAATTCAAATTTGTTTGGTGGTGTGTTGTACACACACCTGTATTAAATCGTTTGAATGGCTATGTCAGCAATTATCAAATGCATATTTATGTGTTGAAGAACATTTAGACTATTTTTGTATCAGGGTAGCATATTAGACTGATATAAATATTTGGCATTAAATTGTTGGCTGTTTACACTACAGTTGACATTGCCCTGGAACCACCCTGAATCGGTGTAAGATGGCGGTGGACCAGGGTTGTCTTTTTTAACCTTAATGGCCACCGTAGCAAGCGCGGCCTCGATCCACTTCCACTGTTGTTTCGGGATCCTGCCATCTTCGCTGCTCTCGTCTATTAGGCCAATGATCTGCCGACCCTTGGCAATTTCGGCGAAAGACCGCGTCCAGCCTCCCTGCGTCTTGGCCCTTTTCGGTGCCGCGGGTTTGGATTCATCCATGGACCGCTGGCGTTTCGAGGTTTCATCACTCTCGACTAAAACTTTTAAAATTAGTTGAACTAAAAAATTAAAAATAAATAATAATTTAAAAAAACCGAACTAAAAAATAGAAAATAATTTTCAACTAAAAAAGGTTATATAACAGAATAATTTAATTCACAGTAAAAAGCGTGGGGTGCTTGATATTGAATGTTACAATCATTCTATTGGCAACTATCTGAGAGGAAAGATATGAAATGTAGTCAAATGCACCCCACGCTTTTTACTCTGAATTAAATTATTCTGTTAATAACTTAAATTTTATTATAATTTTATTTTGAGGTGATTAACTATAAATGATTGTTTGGCCTTCTACTACTGTTATATAAGCTCTTTTTAATTGAAAATTATTTGCTATTTTTTAATTCGGTTAGCTATAAAAGCGTATTTTTTTAGTTTTTTTAAACTATTATTTATTGAATATTGGTATCGTATATTTGTATATCGTAGCGTTTTATGTTCTACTTTCTTCATGCGGATTGGCCTGCGGGTATTGGCTAGTTTTACGGATATGTCAAATCCATAACAAATTAACGTCTCATTAATATTTAAGGCAAGATCTTGCTTATGTCAACTCACTTAATTTGTAAGTGTTGCTGCTCATTTAATGCACTGCTCTGAACTCTGGTTTTTTTGGCAGTGTGCTATGGAATATTATCAGCTTGGAAACAGATAAAACTAATTACGTGTACCTTTTGTACTTTTCATTAAAAATACATCCATTGTACACATGTCAGCTCAAAAACACAATTAAACTTTGCAAATGCATGTGGGCAAGTCCTTGGTACCGGACGCGACATTAAAAGTATTTCAACCTGCATAAAAGAAAACATGACCAGCATAAAGCAAAAATTAGGTATCTTAAGCTAGCCCAACCTTTTCAGCCCAATCAAAAAACGAGACCGTACTAAATTGCACAACATTTATTACTAATTTAGTACCGATTAATTAAATTGATTACCCTTGTATTTTAAAAAATATCGAGGGTTGGGCTAGCTTAAGTTTAAGCCAGCCCAACCCATATGCACAATCAAAAAACGAGACCGTACTAAAATGCTCAACATTTATTACTAATTTAGTACCGGTTAATTAAATTTATTACCCTTGTATTTTAAAAAATATCGAGGGTTGGGCTAGCTTAAATTTAAGCCAACCCAACCCATATGCACAATCAAAAAACGAGACCGTACTAAACTGCAAAACATTTATTACTAATTTAGTACCGGTTAATTAAATTTATTACCCTTGTATTTTAAAAAATATCGAGGGTTGGGCTAGCTTAAGTTTAAGCCAGCCCAACCCATATGCACAATCAAAAAACGAGACCGTACTAAATTGCACAACATTTATTACTAATTTAGTACCGATTAATTAAATTTATTACCCTTGTAATTTTAAAAATATCGAGGGTTGGGCTAGCTTAAGTTTAAGCCAGCCCAACCCATATGCACAATCAAAAAACGAGACCGTACTAAACTGCAAAACATTTATTACTAATTTAGTACCGGTTAAAAAAATGTATTACCCTTGTATTTTAAAAAATATCGAGGGTTGGGCTAGCTTAAGTTTAAGCCAACCCAACCCATATGCACAATCAAAAAACGAGACCGTACTAAACTGCAAAACATTTATTACTAATTTAGTACCGGTTAATTAAATTTATTACCCTTGTATTTTAAAAAATATCGAGGTTTGGGCTAGCTTAAGTTTAAGCCAACCCAACCCATATGCACAATCAAAAAACGAGACCGTACTAAACTGCAAAACATTTATTACTAATTTAGTACCGGTTAATTACATTTATTACCCTTGTATTTTAAAAAATATCGAGGGTTGGGCTAGCTTAAGTTTAAGCCAACCCAACCCATATGCACAATCAAAAAACGAGACCGTACTAAACTGCAAAACATTTATTACTAATTTAGTACCGGTTAATGAAATTTATTACTCTTTTATTTTAAAAAATATCGAGGGTTGGGCTAGCTTAATTTTAAGCCAACCCAACCCATATGCACAATCAAAAAACGAGACCGTACTAAATTGCACAACATTTATTACTAATTTAGTACCGATTAAATAAATTTATTACCCTTGTATTTTAAAAAATATCGAGGGTTGGGCTAGCTTAAGTTTAAGCCAACCCAACCCATATGCACAATCAAAAAACGAGACCGTACTAAACTGCAAAACATTTATTACTAATTTAATACCGGTTAATTAAATTTATTACCCTTGTATTTTAAAAAATATCGAGGGTTGGGCTAGCTTAAGTTTAAGCCAACCCAACCCATATGCACAATCAAAAAACGAGACCGTACTAAACTGCAAAACATTTATTACTAATTTAGTACCGGTTAATTAAATTTATTACCCTTGTATTTTAAAAAATATCGAGGGTTGAGCTAGCTTAAGTTTAAGCCAACCCAACCCATATGCACAATCAAAAAACGAGACCGTACTAAACTGCAAAACATTTATTACTAATTTAGTACCGGTTAATTAAATTTATTACCCTTGTATTTTAAAAAATATCGAGGGTTGGGCTAGCATAAGTTTAAGCCAACCCAACCCATATGCACAATCAAAAAACGAGACCGTACTAAACTGCAAAACATTTATTACTAATTTAGTACCGGTTAATTAAATTTATTACCCTTGTATTTTAAAAAATATCGAGGGTTGGGCTAGCTTAAGTTTAAGCCAACCCAAACCATATGCACAATCAAAAAACGAGACCGTACTAAACTGCAAAACATTTATTACTAATTTAGTACCGGTTAATTAAATTTATTACCCTTGTATTTTAAAAAATAGCGAGGGTTGGGCTAGGTTAAGTTTAAGCCAACCCAACCCATATGCACAATCAAAAAACGAGACCGTACTAAACTGCAAAACATTTATTACTAATTTAGTACCGGTTAATTAAATTTATTACCCTTGTATTTTAAAAAATATCGAGGGTTGGGCTAGCTTAAGTTTAAGCCAAACCAACCCATATGCACAATCAAAAAACGAGACCGTACTAAACTGCAAAACATTTATTACTAATTTAGTACCGGTTAATTAAATTTATTACCCTTGTATTTTAAAAAATATCGAGGGTTGGGCTAGCATAAGTTTAAGCCAACCCAACCCATATGCACAATCAAAAAGCGAGACCGTACTAAACTGCAAAACATTTATTACTAATTTAGTACCGGTTAATTAAATTTATTACCCTTGTATTTTAAAAAATATCGAGGGTTGGGCTAGCATAAGTTTAAGCCAACCCAACCCATATGCACAATCAAAAAACGAGACCGTACTAAACTGCAAAACATTTATTACTAATTTAGTACCGGTTAATTAAATTTATTACCCTTGTATTTTAAAAAATATCGAGGGTTGGGCTAGCTTAAGTTTAAGCCAACCCAACCCATATGCACAATCAAAAAACGAGACCGTACTAAACTGCAAAACATTTATTACTAATTTAGTACCGGTTAATTAAATTTATTACCCTTGTATTTTAAAAAATATTGAGGGTTGAGCTAGCTTAAGTTTAAGCCAGCCCAACCCATATGCACAATCGAAAAACGAGACCGTACTAAATTGCAAAACATTTATTACTAATTTAGTACCGGTTAATTAAATTTATTACCCTTGTATTTTAAAAAATATCTAGGGTTGGGCTAGCTTAAGTTTAAGCCAACCCAAACCATATGCACAATCAAAAAACGAGACCGTACTAAACTGCAAAACATTTATTACTAATTTAGTACCGGTTAATTAAATTTATTACCCTTGTATTTTAAAAAATAGCGAGGGTTGGGCTAGGTTAAGTTTAAGCCAACCCAACCCATATGCACAATCAAAAAACGAGACCGTACTAAACTGCAAAACATTTATTACTAATTTAGTACCGGTTAATTAAATTTATTACCCTTGTATTTTAAAAAATATCTAGGGTTGGGCTAGCTTAAGTTTAAGCCAGCCCAACCCATATGCACAATCAAAAAACGAGACCGTACTAAACTGCAAAACATTTATTACTAATTTAGTACCGGTTAATTAAATTTATTACCCTTGTATTTTAAAAAATAGCGAGGGTTGGGCTAGGTTAAGTTTAAGCCAACCCAACCCATATGCACAATCAAAAAACGAGACCGTACTAAACTGCAAAACATTTATTACTAATTTAGTACCGGTTAATTAAATTTATTACCCTTGTATTTTAAAAAATATCTAGGGTTGGGCTAGCTTAAGTTTAAGCCAGCCCAACCCATATGCACAATCAAAAAACGAGACCGTACTAAACTGCAAAACATTTATTACTAATTTAGTACCGGTTAATTAAATTTATTACCCTTGTATTTTAAAAAATATCTAGGGTTGGGCTAGCTTAAGTTTAAGCCAACCCAAACCATATGCACAATCAAAAAACGAGACCGTACTAAACTGCAAAACATTTATTACTAATTTAGTACCGGTTAATTAAATTTATTACCCTTGTATTTTAAAAAATATCTAGGGTTGGGCTAGCTTAAGTTTAAGCCAGCCCAACCCATATGCACAATCAAAAAACGAGACCGTACTAAACTGCAAAACATTTATTACTAATTTAGTACCGGTTAATTAAATTTATTACCCTTGTATTTTAAAAAATAGCGAGGGTTGGTCTAGGTTAAGTTTAAGCCAACCCAACCCATATGCACAATTAAAAAACGAGACCGTACTAAACTGCAAAACATTTATTACAGTAACCTATAAATTTTGAAGAATATAGTATATTTAAATAAATCAAACATGCGCAGTTAACTGCTCTTCTCAACAACAACATTCGATGTGTAATGATTCAGAGCAGAGTGTGCAAAAGTGTTCGTTGCCGTTGAAAACCCGAAAACTATTTGACAGCCGTTGTAATATAAACAAAACCGATAATCCGTCGATAACAAATTGATATCTCGTCTATAACACAAACCAAAAACAACCGGATGACTCCTCTATAAAAAGCGATAGTGCATCATAAATACGATAACAACTCAATAACACTTCAATAACAATCCGAAAATACTTTGACAGCGAAACGGTAAAAACACCGCGATAGGAAATCTATAACTTGTATTTAATATCGATAACATCCCATAGCCCATCGATAATAAATCGATAACTCATCAATAGCGATTAATATCGCTAACAAACTAATGAAGATCTTCAATTATCCCGAAATTTTACCATAATAGCCCCAAAGTCATCTCGACATTGTTCCGCGGTAGTTTTCGAATAATTCCCAAAAAGGTCTTTAGGTAATATAATAATAAATAATCCCGAAAATCTTTTGAATAAAGCCAACAAATATTCACAAACTCGTGAAGTAATAGTTCTACAACTTAATAAGCCAAAATATTTTTCCGGACTGCCTGGATAAGAAAGAAAAAACGCCATCGAAACACTTCCGGATTCTACAATTGCCTTATTAATTACCCGTTTTGTACATTCCAATGAACAATTCAATTTATTTACTCTTCTGTATAATGGCTGTGTTTTTTACGTACGTACGCTTAAACTTTATATGGACTGCTAAGCGACAAACCTTAAATACACCTCTGAAATTGCTACGCATAAAATTAGTGCTACTAAATAAGCGAGAATAGGCGTTCTTTTCACGCGCAAACGAAACGTACACGCGTGTAAAAAAAAAAACACGGCTAATATTCAAAGCAATACACAAAATATGGAAGTATTTTATTTTGCATTTTGTTTTGTACGTGGATTGCACATTTTAACCGGCTGTTTTGCCAAATTTTGTCAGCAAATAAAGTTTGCCATTCTCCACTCTTAAAAATAAGCCATCGTTTGGATGCGTAATTATTTTTGTCCATTCTTGTTTTTTTATAATTGGTGTATTTTGTAATTCTTGCGAATTCTTCCTTGTTTCATAATTATTTCGAAATTAATTTGCATTGATTGATCTTCCAAACTACTGACGCTTGAGGCTGAAATTTTATGAAAAACGTCCTTAATGTTGCAATTCATACGATAATATACCATGTTATATACACACATATTGTGACGAATATTAGCAACACTAAGGGATACTATCATCTCTAAGCCGATACTGAGCAGTGACTTGTATGCACATAACCAAATCAATCATTATGTCTACACATATGTACATACAAGCAGCGGAGAGCAACGCACAAATACATGCATATATCTGAGATACTCCCAAAAGAAGGCAATAACTTGTGCAAGTATCACTCAAATATACACGCGCATATGAGAAGCTATACATGTGCATCTGTAGTTATAATTTTATAGCAGTAACTAAATAAATTCTAGAAACGCCTAGAAGTATGGAACGAGGAAATCGAAGAGTATAAAAGAGCGCAACCTGAGCAATCATGGAATCAGTTTGATTTAAGCAAGCTATTAGTTGTGAAGTATCAGTGTTATTGTGAAGTACTTTAATAAAAGCCATTTTGCGTTATTGAATATTGGAGTTATTTATTCAACAGTTTAGCGATACGAATGTTAGTAGAAGGGATTTCACTAAATTCGTTACAATATAAATAGGCATGTTGAAATTTTTGCACCTCTTGTGAGGCCAAACTATAATTCTAAGGACTCAAAAAAGTTAAATATAGTGTTAAAATATCAATTTAATTTTAGAGTGGAGTAAAATTATCAATCTTTGGGGAAGGTTTTTTTACATGAAATAGAAACATTTGAGGTCGTATTAAGGTGGCAGACACACTATAGCAAACAACAATATTATATATTAAATAATTTATACCTCATTTATTGGCAATTTATTAACACAAAAAAATGTATCGCTGCGTCCGGGTCCGAGAAAAGTGAGTGTCTGCTAGCTTAAGACCCAAGCCAGCAGACACTTCTTGACAATACGACGTACAGCTCCGTAACGACTACAATATATTTGTTGCCTAAATGTTTCGTTGTCTTGAAAAATATTTTCACTATACCAAAAGGAAAAATTTAACTTTTTATATTTTGCCGACCTTAATAAACATGAATTATAACTTCCGAAAATCAGTGAAAAATTTATTTCGAGAAGTTTTGAATACCGTGCGCGCAGGATTTCACAGCAATTTACTTCGGAATGATATATAAATTCGTTGTTACAAAACTATGTTGACCTGTGTTATACATTTCCTCAGAATTTCGAAAAAATCAAAAACTCAACTTTGCGGAAATAAAAGAGTTTCGTAAAAAGTTGCGTAAAATTCAAGCTAGGAAAAAAATAATTTTTCCCATGTTAACGAAGTTGGAAAATAGCTGCGTCCGTTTCCGAAAAAAGTTAGTATCCGCTGGCTTAAAGGCCGCGACGCGATGGAATTTTTCATATATGTAGACGCGCTTTACACAAGCTTATGCATTCCAGTAACATCGCGACAATCAATCAAGATGTTGCATTTATTAATATAAAGGAAAACTTGGCAATTGAAGTTTATTTCGCCTTGCCCATTCACATTCAAAATTTTGCGAATACTGTTATAAACATTCTCACTATACAAGAAATTTACTTTCTAACATATTTTGTACGCATAACGCATAAGATGGACTTAAACGCATCTCTTTGAAAAACTACTTATGTGACGGGGCTTTAAGTCTCAAGCCACGTATGAACATACCATGTAGGAACATACATATGTGCATTAGGGTGCGCCGAGAAAAACAAGTTTTCAATTTCTATCCTCTCAAATGTTTCTATTTTATTTAAAAAAACCCTCACAAAAGATGGGTCCTATATAACTCCACTCTACGGGGTACGATATTTTTATTTTATTTTCCCATTTCATTAACATGGGAAAATTTTTTTTTGTCCTAACTTGAATTTTACGCAACTTTTTACGAAAATCTTTTATTTCCGCAAAGTTGAGTTTTTGAAATTTACGAAATTCTGAGGAAATGTATAACACAGGTCAACATAGTTTTGTAACAACAAATTTATATAACATTCCGAAGTAAATTGCTGTTAAATCCTGCGCGCACGGTATTTAAAACTTCTTGAAATAAGATTTTTCACCGATTTTCGAAAGTTATAATTTATGTTTATTAGGGGCGGCAAAATATAAAAAGTTAACTTTTTCCTTTTGGTATAGTGAAAATATTTTTCAGGACAACGAAACATTTAGGCAAGAAATAAGGTATAAATTATTGTAATCGTTAGGGAGCTGTACGTCGTGTTGTCACGAAGTGTCTGCTGGCTTGGGTCTTAAGCTAGCAGACGCTCACTTTTCTCGGACGCAGCTTTAAATTTTTTTCGTGGTAATAAATTGCCAACAAATGTAATATAAACTATTCAAGTCGTTCGAAAGCTGTACATCGTCTTTTCACGAAGTATTTGCTAACTTGAGTCTTAAGCTAGCAGATACCCACTTTTCTCGGAACCGGACGCAGCTATACATTTTTTTTTGTGGTAATAAATTGCCAAAAATATGTAATATAAACTATTCAAGTCATTCAGAAGCTGTACGTCGTGTTTTCACGAAGTGTCTGCTGGCTTGAGTCTAAAGCTAGCAGACACTTCTCGGAACCGGACGCAGCTATACATTTTTTTTGTGGTAATAAATTGCCAATAAATGAGGTATAAATTATTTTATATATAATATTGTAGTTTGCTATAGTGTGTCTGCCACCTTAATACGACCAACATTTGAAAGGATAGAAGTTGGGAAAAATTTTTCTGAGCATTCTAATGTACATATGTATGTATGTCCCCGTTAGCAGAAATCCTGCGCGCATGCAATTTGAATCATATCGAACTACAAACTTTTTTCTGATTTCGAAAGATATTTTGTAAACCGTTATAGTAGCAAACGTATCGTTTTTTGTAAACGACATTACTTAGTATATATGTATGTATGTACATACATATAAGATCAAAATATTGATGCAGCTAAATTTACGCATTACTTAAGTTAGGGATAACCATTTAGTTTAATAATTATTGGCACTACTTCACACGTATTGATATTCTCTTTCGTCTTTAATTGTCGCTCAAAAAGCAGAGTAGCAAAATAGATTTTTGGTGTCGCTTATTTGCGTACGACTATGCTATTTAAGCCGGAGTCATTGGTGCCGTATGTCGTATCGCTGTATCCGTATCCCTAACGTAATCAGCTGTTTATCGTTACGACGGTAAACCAAAACCCAATTGGTTGGCTACGATACGGTTACGACCTTAGCGGCACCAATAATCGATTGCATTGATTCTCATAAGGTTGGTCGAATCAGCTGTTAAAAGGTTACCGATACGGTTACCGATAAAGCACCAATGTCTCCAGCTTTATGCGCGAAGTTTCGTAATCTTGAGCATAAATAAACAAAATTCTTGCATACGATGTTGCCTCGTTGGTTATCATTGTACATGTGTATGTTCATACACACAGACCCTGCGCACGTTATTCGAAACTTCTTGAAATATTTTTCCCTTATTTTCGAAAGTTATAATTTATATTTATTAGGGTGGGCCAATTATAGAAAGTTTAATTTTTCGTTACGAAAACATTATTAGGGACAACGAAAAAAGTATTCTAGTCGTTAGGGAGCTGTACGTCGTCTTAAGACTTAAGCCAGTAGACACTCATTTTTCACGGAACCGGACAGAGTTACACATTTTGTGTGTGGAAATAAATTGCCAATAAATAAGGTTTAAATTATTTAAAATATAATATTGTTGTTTGCTATAGTGTGTCAGCCAACTTAATACGACCGGGTATCTATGTAATTAAAATACTACTGCCGTATAAAATTGCAAGCAAACGATCTATAAATAAGTCCTACATATTTTTTAAATCAGTTTCTACTTACTTTCATAGCTATCGGTATCACTGATGTTGCTGTTTGCATGATTTTCTACGGAAAGAAATAAATATTGACGGGAATTTAGTGAATTATTTAACCATGAAGAGTTATAAAACAACTTCGCCTTTATTATAATCTGGTAACAACAATTGTCTTACCAGTTACAAAAATTACAAGAAATTTTTCGTATTATGATTTTGGATAGCAACGTTACTTGCACTATAGGTGGTAACGTTTTGTTACCGCGCAAAATTGCACGTGTTTAATTACTATTTGTTTGAACCAACAAATTGTGGATCCATACTCGTGCATAAGAATTGAAAAACAATATAAGCACTTGTTTACGCTAAGTTTTGTTCACATTTTCTTTTTATTCCTAATTGCACTGGTAACGATTTTCAGTGACATAATACTCCGGTTTGAATTTGCCGGCAACGTTCAGAATAAGGTCCTTAATGAAAGCATTTCTTCACTTGCCATCAGAACTAGTTTTTTGCATTTCACTGCGTACAGTTGTTCCGCGAAAAATATCCAGCACCCCAAAACTATTCGCAGACACTTTAACATAAACAGTCAATGCTTTGACATCGACGTTCAATTCTCTTGCGATAACTTCCCATATAGGGTTCACTTTTGACACCACACTTTTATTTTTGTTTGACAGAATATTTTCTTTGTATTTTTCACATATATTAAGGAAATCATCCTTCCTTATTTTTGGGCGACGACCTAATTTTGATTGAAACATTTTACATACGTTTAAGCACTGCACTCGAACTAACAAATAAACGAACGAAATCAGTTCACCGTTTTTTCTGATTGCTGCATTTGAAATAGTTTTGCTATTTCGTGGTAGTGATCTGGAGCCAGAAAGATCATTTTCGATGTAAATGCAACAACAACGACTTCAGCCAGATAACTCAACTTTTGAGTCAGATAATTTCGTTTAGTTTATGCATACTCCAAATGAACGTTCAATAATAGATGTCGCCATGTTAAAGCATCGGTGCCAAAAAATAACAAAGGATAATTTTTTTAAGCTCCGTATAATAGGAACAGTGTTGCTGCGAGCTTGGAAAAAAATTTATCAATTGCAAATAGATAAAGTTAATCAGTAATATTTTTCTTTAAAGAGCGGTACGCAGATCGCAAGTAATTGCTCAAGACAAATATAGCCTTTTTTCTTGCGTGAAAAATAGTAGTGTGGAAGTAATTTTGACTTTTAAAAATCCACGATGAATAGTGAAACAAGCAAGAAGAAGAGCACATAAACAAAAGGAATGTAAAGAATGTCACTTCCATTATAAGTGCCCGTTTCTCCTCCGCCGTGAAATTCACTATGCGCTTTTTGGTGCTGCAACTATTACTATTTCCATTTCTGAAATAAAATAATAATTATTTATTGCAGAAAAATTATAAAACCATGTGCTTACCTAATTTTTCCAGTTTGTTTACCTTTTTTCTTCAAGAAATATATGGCACTTGACATTTTTCTTGCGGAAACCCGTGTTGCCGTATGCAAATTTGATGGAAAAATAGTAGTAAAGTATCGTACTAAATTTCTTGTAAACTGCGTACTACCTCAAGAAAATTTACCACAAGGAATTTTCTTGAGCGTTTTTATTAAGGAATTTTTACTTTCTTGTGATCTGCGTACCGCTCTTAAGAAGGAATAATACAAGATAGTTAAATGAAATCGGTATTCATTTTAGTAAAATGCATTTATATTTTGTTGTCATAATTTGTTTCAACAAAGAAATCTGAGTATTGGCATAAATATACACTTCTGGACTTTTTCGTAATTTTTTGTGATCTAACATAAAATAAAAAAAAATATTAACTTGTAACCAGGTACCCAAACTGTTATTGCTTTTATCATAAAAGAAAAATCATTTCCGGACTTTTAATTTTTTAGTCTAATAAAAGAGTATAAAAAGCTCTATAATTGTGGAAGGGTTCACCCAAATACAACGATTTTTTTTTCATACAGAAACCTTCTGTTTCACCAGAAAGCAGTGTATCAAATTTCAACGCAATATCTCTATTGAACCAATCTTTATGGCCAAAAAACAGGTGCAAGCTTACTGTGGAAAGGATAAGAATAGGACTATTAGAGTCAGTTATGGTATATCAATGAACATTTTTTATTATAATTAACAAAAATTTTGAAGTATCTCTACAGGTGTGAATTCCCAATATTAGGTAGAATCGAGTGGACGAGCCGTTCTACAGTTATAGGGTGGTACCTTTATTCGTCCTTAAAAAATTAAATTCCGGATTCAACTTTTGTTTTCGGACTTATAAAATAAAAGTCCAGATTTTACTTTTATTTGTGGACTTAAAAAAATCCCAAAAAAACAGAAAGGATACATGATTCATCATGAAAAACTATGGGGATCCAGGGTAAACTTTCACCTAGGACTATTTTTTGACACGGGCCTTTTCGGGTCACAAGAAAAATAACTATTAAAATAAGTCCCTGCGACTACCGGATTTTACAAGCAATTTATAGCAATTAGGAAAACGGTCAAAAATTGGATATTCCAAAAAGTATCAAAGTACGAAATTTTACAAAAAGTGTATCAAAACCGCAACCCTGGTTGGAAAAATAATAGAAACTATACCTGCTTGTTGAAGTTGTCTGTTGTTCTCGTTTTGAATGCCCCGTAAGGTACCTTGCTAGAGTTTTTGACAAAAAGTGTGGCATCTGTCAATCTCTGGGATATTGTTAGGCTCGTCACATATATATAATTCCGTTTTCATCTTTCTAGAAATCAAAACAGGGTTAGTTTGCAATGACGCATTGCATGCAGCAATATCACAAACATGTTTCGTTTGTTCCTATTATTATTTTTTCCTGCCTAAATATTGACTCATTCAGCTTTTTCCTGCAGAAAATAAGATAAACTACTGGAAGCTATGTCTTGCCAAAGAACAATGATTAACTGATATTTGTATAGGGTGAATCAATCCAATTAAAGATGTATTCCTTAAAATATTACATCAATTATTTTATATTCGCGAATAGGTTCAAGTCTAAAAATGAAAATTTTTTCTACTGCATATATTACTAAATCAATTTTTGTTCAAAATTTAGATTGTACAAGTCTTCGTGAAAGAGCGCGCACAAAACACATGCAGCTATCACAAAAAAAAAACTGGTGGGCGGTGCCCAAAGGCCTCTTTAATGTATTTGACAGGGACGATTTTTTCTGACAGAATTTTGTCGCTACTCTGATTTACTGGGGGTGTGAACGCCGTGACAAAATACTAACTTTGATTTAGGATAGAAAAATTGAGTCCTTCCCCGCGTTTTACATAATTTGGCACTAAATAGCTACATGATTAAGCAGCGCCATATATCTTTGAAATAGTATTCATCATTGGTAGTGTCCAAACTAAGCAAGTTATCTTGCTCAAATTATCTCGCACAAATTATCTGGCTGAACGAAGGTGTGTCCGAACTAAAAATTAGAACTTTGTTGTGTGTCCAAATTAAAAGTTGGAGCCTAAAGAAATTATCTGCCCCGCAAATTTCACCATTTCAGGGCTCCCGGACGTTTAAAAATATTCGAAGCATTTACAATTTTTATTACGAACTACGTACCTACTTAAATAATTTTATTTGAGTTTTTTTAGCTTTTACGAATGTTATATATGTATATTCCATTAAAACAAAGGCTAAAAATTTCATTTTATAGAAAAATTGGATGTACATATAAAACTTTGAAAACAAATACAAAACACCATTCATTGTATTATTTTTATTACTGATATAAAAGAACTTATAAATAAAACTGTGACAAAATAAAAAAAGTTTAAGTATGCTTCTTGCGATCTATACATCAAGTTGTAGGTCTGCTCGAGTATACAAAAAGTGCATTTTTATAATTTCCAAAAAATCCCCAAAATTTGGAGTTAGGGACCAAAACCCCCTTTCCGTAGATCGAATCATATACAAAAGTTTTGCTTATAACTTTATTACTGTCGGGTCGGCATTTAGCATTAAACGTGATCCCCAACCTTCGATATTTTTTAAAATACAAAGGTAATAAATTTAATTAACCGGTACTAAATTAGTAATAAATGTGTTGCAGTTTAGTACGGTCTCGTTTTTTGATTGTGCATATGGGTTGGCTTGGCTTAAACTTAAGCTAGCCCAACCCTCGATATTTTTTAAAATACAAGGGTAATAAATTTAATTAACCGGTACTAAATTAGTAATAAATGTTTTGCAGTTTAGTACGGTCTCGTTTTTTGATTGTGCATATGGGTTACTTACTTACTTACTTAATTGGCGCTTAACCGTCTAAACGGTTATGGCCGTCCAACAAGGCGCGCCAGTCGCTCCTTCGCTCCGCCAACCGGCGCCAATTGGTCACACCAAGGGATTTTAAATCGTTTTCCACCTGGTCCTTCCAACGGAGTGGGGGCCGCCCTCTACCTCTGCTTCCATAGGCGGGTTCCGATAGAAACACTTTCTTGGCCGGAGCATCATCTTTCATTCGCATAACATGGCCTAGCCAGCGCAGCCGCTGCGTTTTAATTCGCTGGACTATGTTGATGTCTGCGTATAGCTCGTACAGCTCATCATTAAATCTTCTTCGGTACTCGCCATCGCCAACGCGTAGAGGTCCATAAATCTTTCGAAGAACTTTTCGCTCGAACACTCCCAAAGCCGCTTCATCTGCTGTTGTCATGGTCCATGCTTCTGCCCCATATAGCAGGACGGGTACGATAAGTGACTTGTAGAGTATGATTTTCGTTCGCCGAGAGATGACTTTACTTTTCAATTGCCTACCTAGTCCAAAGTAGCATTTATTGGCAAGATTGATTCTTCGCTGGATTTCAGTGCTGATGTTGTTGCTAGTGTTGATGCTGGTTCCCAAATAAACGAAGTCTTTTACTATTCGAAATTATGGCTGCCAACAGTAGCGTGGTTGCCAAGGCGCATATGCGCTGACTCTTTGCTCGATGACAGCAGGTACTTCGTTTTGTCCTCATTCACCATCAAACCCATCTTTACCGCTTCTTTTTCCAGCTTGGAGTAAGCAGAACTAACAGCGCGGGTGTTTAGGCCGATGATATCAATGTAGTAATTGCACGCTTTTATAGTATATTGTTCCAGTGCGGTTAAGTTCTTTTTTGATTGTGCATACGGGTTGGGTTGGCTTAAATTTAAGCTAGCCCAACCCTCGATATTTTTTAAAATACAAGGGTAATAAATTTAATTAACCGGTACTAAATTAGTAATAAATGTTTTGCAGTTTAGTACGGTCTCGTTTTTTGATTGGGCTGAAAAGGTTGGGCTAGCTTAAGAGACCTGCAAAAATTGTGGGTACCTCAAAAATGGAAGTACATATATATGATCATATGTACTGAGGTTCGGACGCAACAAGAAATAGAAGTAATTTTTTAATGCTTGTGAAAGTACGCAACACTTAAGTGAAATTCGATTAATAATCGTACAAATATCTAAAGTCGAATACTCGATTAATCGAATTATTCGAATATATTTAAGAGCCCTAGAGCATACCCCTAAATTATGGAACTTCAATCGCTTGCAAGCCGCGTCATCAGAAAACTGTTGGCTTATTATCCGAGGCATGTTTTTCTTTTAGAGCGTGGTTTTATGTGACGGGTGCAAAGCCCGGAACACAATCGGCGGGGTTGATAACATTAATATACACGTTTGTAAAGCGAGCCGCATGATCAAAGGCCGACGCCACTTGCAGTCGCACCTTACGTGGGTCGGACTCTCTTCTGATAAAATCTCCCAGCTAGCCCTTAAACCCATTTCGTCGAAATGGCCTAGCAATGTTGTCGCCTTCTCACATTAGCCCACTTTTAAACGTGTGTTCAGTGACTTCTTAGAGGATACTTTGCGTCAAGAATTTACCCGGGTAGGGGCCAAGAATTTACCCGCGGTAGGTATACGGATCGTAAAAGGCGATTATAATACCACACGTCTGTACTGTTAGTTAAATTAATTTATGTTGATGATTTAAGATTTTCATATTCTATTCCCCTAACCGTAAAAAATTGACGTCATCGTATTAGTGACGAAATAAAAGGTTGGACGTGGTGTATCGCCCGTGCAACCCTATCATGGTCTTTAAAACCGTGCCGCGGGGAGTAGGAAAAGCCAGTCGTAATCTGATGCAATGTTTCGTACGATGCTTGTATTCATGTTCTGATTCCTACCTTGTCGATTTGGATGAATCGCGGGGGTTGTGGTTTCATGTTGTATTGTGGCGTATGTGTTTGGCTTTTTTTCTTTTGGCTTTTTCCTTAATACGATGAATTCAATGGGGAAGTTGATAAAGATAAAGCACATAACAACGAAACTTAATAAAGCTATGCAGTCTCTTCTTCGATGGAGTTGGCAATAAAGCAAGCTCTTCGAAATAATGCAGTCTTCTTCGATGGATGGAAAGTTGGCATATAGTTTACTCTTGGTCTATCCACATGGGTAAACTGACTCAGTATAATTCTTGTCTATGCACAAATATTTCAAAGACTTCTATGCGGAAGGTCAAAGAAAAGGTTTATCACATACCAAAATTGTGAATGTTGAGAATTAAATAAAGCAGAATAAAAATCGGCAGAGAAAAAAGTTGATAAAACTGGTAAAATTAAAGTAGCATAAATGGTCAATCGTTGTGGATAATAATTAACCCTTTTTGAAATTTTGTTTTAAACTTCGTTAGGCCATGACGACCAATAATCTGATACTAAAGCGAATATGACGAGTACATGTGATAAATGAAAATATATCTATGATATATCGAAGTAGTTTTTCACAAATAACGGACATTTCAATCTAGTGTAAATGTTATCAATTTACTGTAGTAGTAGTAGATGCTACAACGAAATTGTGATTTAGGAATTTCCTGGTGCTCAGAATACGTTGTTCACATCCCCTAATACTTGTATTAAAATTGTGGAATTGTATCATTTATCTGATGCTTTTTGCCAAAGGGTCAGAACATGTGCAGCGAAATACTTGTGCATAGAATAGAATGGTAGTGGATTTCAAGATGTGGTTGCCTTACAACCATATGCAATTGTCCTTAAAATAGCGGGAGCTTGATAGAATCCATATCATACCAAGGTAAAAACTTGTGATTGAAACATCCAATTACAAGCTAAGTCGGTGCCAATAATTTGGCTAAGAAGTGTTGAGGGAGGCAATATGGCGACTATGGTTAGGCCACTGATAATGCAATTAGATCCGTATCTGACACCGTGGGGTTGAGTCATCAACTGACAATTGATGTCCCTTCGAAAGGCAATTCATGCAAAGACCCATTTTACTAACAGCATTGAACCGGTCGCATTTTGTATATTGTAGGTGCTCCTAGAACACACCGAACACGATGAATTTGAGCAAGCAAATGAATAACCTTTGTTTTGATCCTTTACCTTTGATGCCTTGATGGGGCTTTGATATACAGGTCCAACCGCGTG
Source organism: Eurosta solidaginis (assembly GCF_040869045.1). Taxonomy (NCBI): domain Eukaryota; kingdom Metazoa; phylum Arthropoda; class Insecta; order Diptera; family Tephritidae; genus Eurosta; species Eurosta solidaginis. The sequence goes on along the minus strand of NC_090322.1, from coordinate 41,875,485 downwards.
ACCGTTGTCAATTGAGTCGACGTATTGGTGACATCTATCTAAAACTTTGGCGCAATCTGTCCAGCTTTCTTGTGTTTTGAAATCCAACGACTCCTTCCATTTACGATTGGTTTCTTTATCTGCTTTCTGCAAAACTAAATAAATAAGCATGGCTTGTGAAATTTGGCTTTCACTTCCGAATGACAATAACGAACAGTAAATTGCAGACGCATTGTAGATCGGGCTTCTCAACTGAGCACCATCTGGTTTCGAAATAGGCGAAAGCTCGAATAGGGAAGATATATTTTCTAAAAATATAAGGGTTGGATTGTCATGCCGAAACTTAAGTCTTTTCCAAGCCTTCGAATAATTTTCATTGGAAACTGGGACCGCTTCGATAGTTTCTAACGCGGGACCCTGGAGACAGTTGGGCAAGAGATTAAGTTTTTCTACGTTAAATAGGCTAAACTCTCTATCGACGATTTGTTTAAAAGAAGTAATGAAATTTTGGTATGGAGAATACTTGCCGATGAATGAGGGAAGTTTTAGCTTAGGTAATTTTGAACCTGACTGCATAACACAAATAGTATCTAACAGTGATGTGTTTGAATCCGCAAACAGCTGCGACTGACTAATTAATGTCGTTGTTACACGACGTGGGGGTGAGGTGACATACATAAGATCAACGGCCATAAGATTAAATTGGTCTCATAAGCACTTTGAGTGGTCAACTAACTGTGTAGCCTTTTTAAATTTCACTTAATAGCCGTTTAAAAACTTTGGTTTGACCTTATGACTATTTCGTAAACAAGACCATTACCATTTTTTGTTAAAATGAAACCAGCTGAAATATGCTCCGATTAATTAGACCTTTAATTGAAAACCCGTTTTTTGTTTCTATTTCAGAGAAACCCTTTCCGGAACAGTACTTAGTCTAAATTAAAGAAAAACGCCAGATCATTTGTTCCAAATTTTTCTTAGAATATTTGAATAAGTTCTTCATATTTCAAAGAAGTATACGATGGGCTTGTTTTTAATCAGATTTTTTGCTGAAATCATAATAAAATATAGGAAATGGAGTGCCGAAAAACATTCCGCGGAACTCATTAACGCACCTGTTCGAATGCTGCACTAATTGGTCTATTCATTCGAATAAACAAATATATAGCGGAAATAATAAGAACTAAGTTTAACTCTGAAGGGAAGTCAGTATCTAGTGATAAAAATTTTTTGTTCGGAACTAGACCTAAAGTGCCAAATAAGTACTAGTTCGTTGGTAGCTAGATTTTATCCAATTATCAAATCGACAGTTTGAATTTTCATATCTCATACTTAACATATATTTGAGAAACAAGCCACCAACAAAAAAAAACAAACTTCGACCAGCTTTCAGGAGCTTCGACTATGAGTATGCCATTTTTCCCACACTTTCTTACCAGTTCGGAACTATCAAAAACGGGGATAATATCGCACTGGACGATACCTGTAGATTTTCGTATATTGTATCATATATTGGTATATAGTACTAGGAGAAAGAATTTTTGGTGTTTTAATACTAAAAAAAATGGACCTATACCGGTTAAACAAATACCGTAATAGTTTTATATTTTATTTGTAATAATATGTGAAAGATGAACAGACGTTTAAATCTATAACAAATTAACGTCTCATTAGTACTTAAAGGGCTAATTAAACTTTCTTAACCCTAACGCCATAGTTGTAACCATACCCATATCCATATCCATCTCCAATGTGATCGATTAATGCTGCCTTAACCTAAAAATCGTGAAAATTTCATAAAAATGAAGAAAACACAAAAAATTACAAACATGTTCCACAAAAAATAAGTCTCTTAGTCATAACGTATACAAAACAATGAATAAAATCTACAAAAAGTTATCAAATTCACCAACTTAAATATTTTTAAGTTATGGATATGGCGAGAAACCAAAAACCAATTGGTTGGCTATGGTATGGTTATGGCGTTAGCGTTATATTATGGCACCATTAATCAATTACATTGATTTCCATAACGTAGGTTCGATCAGCTGTTTTATCTGGTTATGGTTATAAGTCACCATTAATTGGCACTTAAAGCAAGATCTTGATTATGTCAGCCCACTTAAGTTGTAGGTGTTGCTGCTCAAAATTTAGTGCACTACTCCCAACTCTGATTTTGTAGCAGTGTACCATCGAATATTAGCAGCTTAGAAACAGATAAAATTAAAAATACATTCATTGTACACGTGTCAACTTAATAACACAATTAAACTTTGCAAATACATGTGGGCAAGTCCCTGGTAATGAACGCGACATTCGCAAGCATTTCAACCTGCATAAAAGAAACATGAGCAGGGGTTTGAGCGTATATTACAATATTTGAAGCAAAAATTGTGGGTAACTCTAAAATGGAAGTACATATATATGATCATATATAATGAGGCTAGGAAACGACAACAAATAAAAGTAATTTTTTAATGCTTGTGAAAGTATGCAACACTTAATGAAGCTAGGGGTACATATTACCTTCCTTATGCCCGCAGATTTTCGAAATCCGAAATACCTTTTTAAAACGCTGGATATAAGCTCAAGTACGGTTACGGACCCGACATTATTTTCAATGAATAACACTATATGACATTGAAAATATAATATTTGCGAGACATGAAGGTTCAGGTCTAGTAGAGTAAACAAAATGTGCATACTTGGAATTTCGAGTACGCCCTCAAAGTCCGGGCTAAGAGCCCAAAACCCCTTTTTCATAAGCGGTGACCTATACTTGATTATAAATTTCCCTCTGTCTGTTTTTCGATAAATTTTTAGGCCATTCAATAAAGTACGTTCTGTTCTTCAAATGTTAGTTTTATAGATGAAATAGAACAAAAGTACAAAGTAAATCAAAACTTTAAAGAGAGCATATATAATTTTGCGTTAAAAACTCTCGAACACGAATTTACACTTTCGCCATATTTTGTAAGATTTCTCTAACATCTCCAAGAATCAATTAACAGTTTATACACTCCTGAAAGCGCAAAATGCTCTCTTTCTGCCAACATATAACTTTTATTTGGTGGCTAAGCAGAAATAAAATTATAGGCCAATATATGGATCATCTAATGGAAGAGAGGTAATGGACTTCTTTTAGACACCAATAAAAAATGTTACCTGAACTTTCTGGAAAAGTTTTAGTAAACAGATCTATTTAACATTTGAAAGCTTTTTAATTTCAAGACCACTAGGAATATAATAAGGACAAGAGCAGGATCAATTTAAAAAGCGTCCGTATTCCAAAGTTTTTTAATGCTAAATAAAAGTGGGTATAACAGCGCAACAATATTAAGAAAGGGCGTTATATTTTGTTAGTAAAACATTGAAATTCGCAAAATCGATGAAGGGTTTCTTTGAAAACACGTTTCTCTGTCCAGGATGAGGGGAAAGAATACACTATTTGATTTCCACATCATGCACATATTTGACCTTTAATCCCAAGTGATAGAAATAACGTGTGACCACTTTTGATTTTCGGTACGTGATGGACTTTATTTGGGATTTGCCCATATATAAACAAACAATTGCAAAAAAATTTCCGTTTGAAAAATTATAGCAAAACCTTTTAATTTTTCATTTCGCCGGAATATTAATAAATACATTTTTAGTTTGTTATTTTGCTAGAGCAAAATGTGTTTGCTCAGCTAATTAAAATAAACAAAAACAAAGTAAGGGTGTCTAAGTTTGGGTGTAACCGAATATTATATGTTCAGCGTGAGTTGGAATTGTACACTTCATTTCAGATTTTTGTTACGAGGGACCTATTTTTTTTTTTTTTGAGGCTCTAGAAATATTAATGCTTAATCGGAATCCCGAAAAGGCGGAGCTGCTTCTCTTGACGAGGAAGTACAAGCCACCTGCCTTCAGACTACCATTCTTAAACGGCCAGCAACTAACCCTGTCATCGTGCACCAATATCTGGGACTAACAATTGACTGCTAGTTGAATTGGAAAGTATGCATCGAAGAACGCGGACGGAAGGCCTGCATCGGCTTCTATGCATGCAAATCAATGTTTGGTAAGAAATGGTGACTCAAACCAAGCGTGGTACTTTGGATGTACGAGGCGGTGGTGCGACCGGTGCTTAACTATGGTTCCATAGTCTGGTGGGAAGCTCTAAGCAAGAGCTACAATCTCACCAGCCTGCAAAAAGTCCAGCGCACTGCGTGCGTTGGTGCCATAGGGGCCGGACGCACTTGCCCCACAGCTGATTTAGACCCCATTTTGCACCTGCTTCCGATCGACTTGCATATACTTTGTACATCGTCACAAACCGCACTGAGACGCAAGGAGTCTCGGCTGGAAGGATACTCAGGGGCACAGTAGTATCCTAAAGAAACTTCTGGATGGGACACGTAGTACCGAGACAGATTACTACCCTTGCAAACTGACGTTTGATTACGGTTGTAATACCGCCATTCCAAGCAGGAACGAGTGGAAAAGAAACCCGGGCATAAGGGTTGACGACGTCCAAATATACACTGACGGCTCCAAGAAGGCATCGGGAATGGGGGCCGGAATCTTCTCTGAGTCCTTAGATTTGTCTGCATCATTTAGACTCCCATCGCACTGCAGCGTGTTTCAAGCAGAAATCCTCGCGATTTCGCAAGCCTGGAAATCACTGGAGGGCTTGAGTGTAGCTGGTAAAGTTTTCATCCTGTCGGATAGCCAAGCAGCGATAAAAGCGCTTTCCTCACCACACATTAACTCAAAATTAGTGCGCGCTTGTAAGCGACTCATATCCCAGTTATCCACCAATCTAGAACTACGCGTTATCTGGGTCCCGGGTCATAGGGGGATAGAGGCTAGCGAGAAGGCCGACGAGCTAGCATGCAGGGGCTCATCGGAGATGAACAAGGAAATAACCAGTGTCGAAGTAGACATACCCTTAGCTGTAATCTAGGGGAATATCCAAAGCTTCTACTTGAAGAAAGCACAAACAAAGTGGAATAACATCACCACCTGTGCAATATCATAATCCATTTGGCCTAACTATGATGGAGAGTGGACGAGAAGTCTTCTGAACAAATCCAGGGCTAACACGCGCAAACTGATAGCAGTATGCACAGGCCATTGGGCAGTACGTACGCATGCGGAAAAGATGGGCATTCCGTATAACGACTACTGCAGAAGCTGCAAAGATCCAAATGCCAGGGAGACAGTAGAACACTTTATGTGTAAATGCCCGGCTCTAGCTAGAGCCCGGCTAAAGTTCTTTGGAACCCCGTTTCTAGATGATCTCAGAGGGTTATCTGTGATAGCAATCCTGAATATTCTTAATTTTATCAACAACTCTGGCTGGTTGTAATATATTGACCGTAATATTCCGTAGGTTTTTAGACGAGTTACATGGCAACAAAACGGCTTTAAATAGCTACTTGGGCCACCACGGTCGCAGCCATTTCACCTACCTACCTACCTAATCGGAATAGGGGCGTGGCACCGCTCATTGAAAAAAAATTGCTCCTAATTCCCTCTTACAATAAAACTTGGTGAGTGAAATATCATTGATACAAAACTATTTTTCGCTAAGTTAAAACTTATTGTTCTAGTCTATGGCCCTTTTAAACATCTTTTGTATAAAAGTGGGCGTGGTCTTTAACTGATCCTGTCCATTTTTCCTTGAAATATTTCCTGCTATAAGGAAAATGTGTCCACCCAATTTTATTACAATCCGTTAATTTTTCTTCGAGTTATGTCTCCCGAAATATAGAAAATTACGTGTTCAAATAGGGGCGGTGCCACGCCCATTTTCAAAAATAAAAATTTGTTCCTTTTTATTGTTATAATTCCACTTGGAAAATGAAACACCATTGATTTAAAGGTCTTTTTTATTTTATTAGTCCACGACCCTTTTAAAAATCTTTTATATAAAAGTGGGCGCTGTCCTTCACCGATTTCTATAATTTTTCTTCGAAGACAACCTCTCTGCCGAATTTTGCTATAATAGGTTAAACGGTTTTTGATTTATGATTAATAATATTTCTAAAATTGATTTTATCACAAGAGGGCGGTGCCACGCCCTTTTTCACAAAAAAAATTATTCTTAATATCAGTCCACACATCAAATTTCAATATTCTAGATGAATTATTTACTAAATAATCAGGTTTTATGTATAAAATGTGGGCATGGTAACCATACGATTTCTCGTATTTTTAGTAGCAATGGAAGATGAGCGCCAAGGAACCCATATACCAAATTTCAATATTTTATCCTCAATATTTAATCAAGTTATCGTGTGCACCGACAGACGGATGAACAGATGATGGACGGATGTACGGAAGGCTAAATCAATTCCTTTTTTCATCCTCAGCATTTTGATATATGGAAGTCTATATTTAGTTCGATTCGTTTATGCCGTTACCGCTATGTTACGAAAGTTAATACACTCTGTGTGCAAAGCACGCTGAGTATAACAAAATTATCCTTGTATAGCTTTAACTTAAATTTAGATGTAAATTTAGATGATTGATAGATGTGTTATTTCAAATTCCTGGAATCTTACTTTTATTTACACTACTCATTTAGGTATAAATAGCACCCGCAAAATTTATCTCGGTGTACTGTATACTTAAAAAGTGGTAGAACAAGTTTTAAACTACATAAACTGAATCTACGAAATCGATTCGGGCTGCTGTTTTTCCTGCTTAGCTGCGTATGGGCACGTATGAATGCGCAATTTCGCATTATAGGAGGCCAAGATATACCTATAGAGAGCAGCCCACATTCTGTAGCAATATCGGGTATCTTTGCGTTGGTTCCATAATCACCATGAAATCGGTGCTTTCAGCTGCGCATTGCTTCAACAATGAAATTCTGCGAAACCTCGTCGTTCTGGCTGGTGTAACCGATTTACGTGAAATAATGACAGGAAAAGGGCAACACCGCTATGTGGATGATATACATATTGATCGTAGTTATAATCTACACACAAAATTAATGGATATAGCTATTGTTAAAGTGAATATACCCTTTGAAGAGAAACCTGCAGTACAAATAATACCACTTTGCGATGTTCCATTAGAACCGGGCTCATGGATGCAAATTAGTGGATGGGGTACCTTAGATGGAAAGAGTAGAACTACTTTTCTTCTCAAAACTAAGTCCGTGGAAATAGCAGACACACATCAAAGTATAGATGCATATGCGAATTGTAGAAAACCGAAATATTTTGCAGAAACAATCATGTATGCTGGACGTAGTGGAGAAGATATGGGTCTAGGAGATTCTGGAGCAGCAGGCGTTCGGGATGGACGACTTTATGCGGTAGCACAAGGTGCTGCTAGAAAACCCAATTTGCCGGGTTTGTATACAAATGTAACAAATCCAAGAGTTCGAGAATTTATAAGAAGATACATTAACTGAAAGGTGTTATTATAAATTTACTGTTTATTGGAATATCACCCTAACTCAACATTTTAAGATAGGGCGTTTTCGAAACAGCAGTTGAGATATAGTGATATTCCGCTCAGCAGTCGAAATGATTATATGTATGTATTTTTTTCTTGTGTGATGTACAAATAAATTGTTACAACTGTGAGTAAATAAGTATTTTTTATTGTATGCTATGAAAGTGTGACGCATGCGAATGAATTAAATTGCGAAACCAAACTTTAAACGCAACTTTATAGTTCCCTCGTGTATGAATAGATCATGAGATGAAAACGAAATTGCTGAATAACTACTTTAAGGCACTGGCAAACTCCGTGTAAAATAGCTGATCCCACGAATACTATAGAAGTGAATCTAATCGGTTGTTGAAGCCATTGAATAACGTCTTAGTCATAACCATACCATAGCCAGCAAATTAATATAAATAAATAAATGTAATGTGCGATAACCTCCGAAGAGGTTTTAGGACGAGCTTTTCTTCCAATTTGCATCGTGATCCTTATAATTTTTCCTACATATTGGCGGAACAGGGCCTATTTGTTTTATGCCGACTCCGAACGGGCCAGGCGGATGAGTTTTCACTGAGAGGTTTTCATGGCAGAAATTTACTCGAAGTACTGGCCAAACACTACCGAGGGTCGACCCCGCTCAGAAACATTTTCTTCTAATTGAAAAAACTTGTTTCTAAAATTTTGATGTTGCTTTGCCCGGGGAGCGAACCAAGGATCTTCGGTGTGGTAGGCGGAGCACGCTGCCATCACACCACGGCGGCCGCCAACCAATTAGTTTTTGGTTTTCCGCCATATCGATAATCTATAAATTTTTGCGTTTCACATTTTGGGGATTGTATTTTCGTTTGAAATTTGTCGTATTTTCTAGTTTATGAAGTTATGACATTTTTTAGGTTAGGGTATCAATAAGCGATGCCAATATACATTTATTTATGATTAAGTGAAAATATGGTTACCAATTGCGCGTTATGAATATGGAAAGCTTTCCAAGGCCTTTAAAGGGGCTATATTTTACCAAAATAGGATTTTACTTTGGCAATGGGTGTTGCTGGATGTCGCACTGATCAAGCTTTTTAGAAAACCCACGGAAAGCGGTACCACTATTTAAAAAAATACTTGGCGCGGTTTACTTCCAAGGAAATTTCATCCTTAAGTTCGCTTCCAATTTGCGTTGTGCTTCTTTTTAGGGGGGACGGGACCTAAATGTATAATGCTGACAGAAGTACACTCGGGGTGTTTACAAAACCACGACTTAGAGGCAATCCAGCTTAGAAGAACTTGTAATTTAATGTAGTTTTATGTTATGTTTTTCTTATAGAAGAACTTGTTTTCCAATTGAAATCACTTTTTTCTAAGATGTTGATGTTGCTTTGCGAGGGACTTTAACCCAAGACCTTCAATGTGTTTGACGGAGCACGCTACTACCATCCCAGCATAAACAGTGTCTAACGTTAGTTCTGTAATGCATCTCTAATAGAAAACTAGATTACAGAACTGGGTTAGAATTCGATTAGAGAACTATTTGCGCAACATTTGAAATGCGGTGCTGTTACAGTTATCGATTATTATTATTATTACAGCTGATTTGTACTTTTTTAATATGATCAACTTCCGGCGCAGTACGATTTTGACATTATTCCATCGAATTTACAAAAACAAAGTACATGGAATTTTTATTTATATTTGTAGGTATGTCAACAAGCTGCCACCTTGTATGGTTCCGCCATGTGCTCTAATATTGAAATGCCAATGCGACAGTTATGAACATTATTAAATTATAAGGTAATGATAGGATTTTAAGTAAATGCATTTGGAAGTGTTCCTGACCTACGGCAACACGCCAACACGGGTGACCCAAAATCCCGGCCCCGTTGAAAGAGCTTTCAAATTTGTAATATTACAATCTTGTGAATTGGGCGAAGAATAATTCCCCGTGGTGTTCGCACATCTACTACTCTGAATCTTCCATCCTTTCAAGGAACAACGTCTATAATGCGACCCAATAGCCTTCATTGCGGTGGTACATTGTCATCATGTATGAGAACCATTGCATCTTTGGCGATGTTTTTATGATATGTGTTCCACTTTTTACTGAAGTTCGCTTATGTAGTCCGTTTCCAAAATTAATTTTTGATAGTCTTTGTTTGATCCCATATATGCATATGGTTAATGTTTTCTGTGATTGTTCGCTCCGGAACGGCCTTTAACGCACTGCCTGTTATGAAGTGAACGGGAATCAATGCTTCGTGATCGCTCGGATCGGAAGAGATTGGTGATATGGGTCCCGAATTAAGAACGGCTTCTATTTCCACCAATATTGTAGCGAGCTCCTCATATGTTAGCCCGGCATTCATGACGCTTCGGTTCAGGTGGCCTTTGGCTGATTTGACTGCAGCCTCCCAAATGCCACCAAAATGAGCTGCCCTAGGAGGAATAAAGAGAAAATTTATAAATTCATTAGAGTAAAAATTAGATATTATATCTTTATTCCCTTTTTTGTAGATAAATGCTTTCAATTCAGCTAGTTTGCTGCAAGCAGCAACGAAATTGGTCGCATTGTCGCAAATGTGTCTGACAGAAGGCCTCTTCTTCCATTCATCCGTTTAAGCGATGCCAGGAATGCATCCGTAGACAAGTCTGAAACGACTTCGATGTGCACTGCCTTTGTTGCGAAGCAAACGAAGATAGCTACGTAGGCTTTGTATGGACCCATATAGGTGCACTACATTTTCATACTAAATGCGTTCAAAAAAATTTACCATCACAGCAACCATATCTGATATTCCGCTCCTTTTTTTGTTTCCCTGTGTCGCTTTCCACGACAGCAACCCCGGTAATTTTGACACTTCGTTCAGTGTCAAACGCAGGTTCCACTGGGTTCTACGCTAGTTTGACAATGACCGAAGTGTCAGACTGCAGTGTGTTAGAAAGAGAAAGGAATTGTTTCCTTCTCATACTATCATACTTGTAAACCTGTACTCTCCTCCATAGTTTACCCGTTTACCACGAATTGATTCAGCGGAGTCTCAATTTCTTTTATGCGTTAGATAAACGATATGTTAATTTAATTTAATGGCGAGCATCTTGTTTTAACTCGATAATATGTACTTTTACTCGCTTAAACACATATTTTCACAATTGAATGTTTTTGCACTCACACTTGCATTTATTCAAATACTAGCAGACCCATCAGACGTTGTTCTGCCCTAAATTTGGTCTATCTGCATACATTTTAATAAGATTTTCTCTCTAACTCTGCCCTCCCCTCTTCACTTCTTCTTAATCATTTTATTCACTCCTCCCTCCAGCTTTTTCGCTTCATCTGCCTCTATTTTCGTCTCACTATATCTCTTTCTCAGTCTCCTTATCCTTCCTTCTTTTCTCTTCTCTCAAGTTTTCCCATTCTTCTTCATCACTTATTGCCAGTTCCAGAGGGTGGAATGTATTTTGTTCCAGTCCCATTCTGAGTTCCAGTCCCACTCCGAGTCTCAGTCCCTATCCTAGTCCTAATCTCATTCCCAGCCCGTCGCTGGTATACTTCCCCGAAAAAAGGATCTTAAATACTAATATAGGCAAATTTATATACCATATTTAAGGCAAATCGAATAGGACGTTGTAAATAGGTATGTGTGTATTATCAATTCATGCTTTTTTTCGGCTTCGCATGCATATTTATCAGTTTTGCCAGGTTGATGCAACTAAATACATTATCACAATGAAAATTACTTTAAAAATCTGAGCAACAGCTTTCATTTGAGATCCATATCCTACGTGTCAACGTTTTGGCCTTTATCTCGAGACCCTAGTCACCCAGCGGTATAAACTACTATGTACTAAAGCATACATCAACAGCTTCAATTTGATACCCAAAATGTAAAAACACATCCTAGTGTTACCCTGATCCACGTTTTAGCCTATATCTCATGACCCTAGTCACAAATAGATATGAAAATTACCCTGTACTAAAGCACTTATCAACAGCTTTCATTTGATATCCTTCTTGTATAAACACTTTCTAGGGTTATCCGGGTCCACGTTTTGACCTCAATTTCGAGACCCTAGTCACCAATAGGTATGAATACTACCCTGTACTAAAGCACTCATCAGTAGCTTTCATTTGTTATCAATATTCTATACACACAGTCTAGGGGTTCACGGGTCCACATTTTGGCCCATATCTCGAGACCCTAGTCACCCACGGGTACGAAAAATACCCCGTATCAAAGTACTCATAAACAGCTTCCATTTGATGCCCACACTGTACAAACATATCCCAGGATTACCCAGGTCCACGTTTTGATCTCAAGACCTTATCCAAAACGTGATAAAAAGTATCCTATGTCTGTCTCCTGGTTCTACTACTATTTCACCAATTTTCAGCCAAATCTGTTCATCCGTTCTTGAGTTATAAATAAATAAATACATCACATTAGAAACTTCAAAAATAACAGTATTTCTCCACTATTTAATGGATGTTATTATACAATCTACAAACTTCAATCACTATATCTATTAAAAAAAATCGCATGAAAATCCGTTGCGTAGTTTTAAAGGTTTAAGCATTCAAAGGGACATGGGACAGAAAAACCTACAAGAATACTGACTATCATATGACTATCATCTGATTGTCAGCAATGTCAACCTAACGATCAGCGCCTCATACAAACTTTCTATCACAAACTTAAGGGGACTTGCGCAAATGTGATGTAAACAACTGTGTACGTGTGAGTTTTTGTCTCCTTCTTATACACCAACATCGCCTACTGATTAAGTATATAGCCGTACTGCTCACTCTCAATCCTTTTCCTGGATCAGTGCTGACACTCTAACTATCAAAAAATGTCATAAATGATAGTTTACTGGAGATATCAGGTTTGACTGTTATACTATCATAAATGACAATTGTTATATTCCGCCAAAAATGAAACAATGCTTTTTGCTTTTTATTTACTTTATTTCATTACGTTTTTAATTTTGTACGTGATAAAAGCATACGCGTTTCTTATTTGTTTAAAATAAATAGTTTTATAAAAATTCGACTTCAGAATTTATTATTTTCGATTTTTTTTCTTTTAGCATGGAGCTTTGAAATGCTCTCTTTTTCACTTTTTAAACTTATTTTTTATATGGTTTTCGTCGGTTGAAAATGGCGGAATTTAAAAAATAATAAAACAACCGTGATAATCATTTGATTGTCATATGACAGTCAGTAGTGACAACATGATTAAATCGGATAAACTGTTATCGCATACATAAAATTCCGTTGAGAATTATGTATCTGTCTCAGATGCATAATGGTATCTGCTGTATGTTCTTTTGTTCTGTACCAGGTGTCCGAAGCTTTCCCAGTTTGAGTCCTTTTTCATGATTATAGGCTGTCGTTGGGAACATGCGGACATGCGTGAGCGATCAAAGGAACATACATAAATTTGAGTATCAATGTTTACGTCATCGCAGGATCAGCATTGTCAATTACAATTGTGAGTGTATTAGTAAAACTATCACCGTTTCTTGTAGGGAAGCGACTTTGTTTTATAATATGTAGTGATAGTGATACATGCAAAAATACCAAAAAATAAAACTTTTTTGAAGAATTTTAAGGAAATGTTTAATATTTTTAACGAAAGATTATTTTTCAATAGATGTATGCATTCTTAACAATTTATGTTGCATTAACAATTAACCATTTATGTTACATAAATATGTATGTACATACCTATGTCAAGCTGATACGATATGAAAATACATACATTTGTACATTCATACATGCCTATAAACCTACGCCCGAAGTTAAATAACGCAGCGAATACTATATATGTACGTATGTATGTGTCACATCAAGCCTCACTCAAAGCGGACAGTTCACAGCGAACAAACACACATACGCATTTTTTGATAAAAATGTTACTTTTGTTTAAACAATTTGGCTGATATAAGAAAGGAATCAAGTATTTTTTTTGATGCAGATCGAAGGTAAATATTTCAAAGTTTTACTGAAAAGTAGAATTTTTGAAATCCATCCATCCGTTTATGAGCTATAGCTGTGGAAACAAAAATTTTATGATTTTTTGCTACATTTTGGCAATTTGCCACGCCCCTATAATATATATCTTCAAATTATATTAACTGTACCATCTCACGTAGCTAAGCTTTCAAATGCAAAAAACCGTTATAAAATCGGAGTATTCTGTGTGAAGTTATATGCATACATGGCATTTAGCGACTTTATTTTATACGATTTATAGATAGATATGCTGTATTTCGAGTTTTACGTTTTTAAGGGTGTATTTCATACCACTTCTGAGGCTGTCAGGAGACCTCTTGAGTTAAAGTTAAATAATTACAATGAATATATTTAATGTTTATTAAATCGATTATTTATACAGAGTTTTTGCATAAATTGCATTAATTTCACAACGGCTCTGCAGTTCGGACGCTTTCAATTCTCGCTCTCGCAATCGACTCACTGACAGCCATCTTGTTGCTCATTAACTTTTTCGTGAGTAGGGTGACCAGCTTGCTGACAAAATTGTAATCGAATAAAAACTACCAACGCCTTTGGTCCTGCATGGTAATTTTGGTATGAAGATTTTGAACGTATATTTTGACGAATTCGCATTTACTTGGCAACAAAACCGGACGTTTTCGGGATTCTGGGACGCTTGCTAGCTCAAGTCTTCCGCCAACTCTCAGGAGTTCAAATCCTTGAGTGGTCTGCATGAACGGGTTTAAATTCCTTAGTGTACCATTTGTCATTGTCTCGTTCCGCAAGTGTCGAATATCTTCGGCGAAGTGTTGCTGTTGAATGTTCCATATAATGCTTAGCAATGCGTGGTGTAGTTCGTCGGATGTGAGAGGTCCACTAATAATATTTGTCACTGGTTTCTTAAGCTCTGTGATTAAACGAAACATCCATGCCACGATCCGAACTTCTTTAGTATGGGAACTGTCCCTATTGAGAATATCAAGTTACTTGTTATAGTTATCTTAAATAACGACTTCCGCAAATCCGCACTTACAACTCCAATATCGATGTCTTTATGTTGTTCACAAGATCATTTGTTTATGTTTTCAGCAAGAAACGCAGGACCTGTGAACCAAATTGAACTTGCAAGATCAAGCTGTGTACTTCCTCTGGACACAACGTCAGCTGGATTGCATTTCGTTGGTACATGTCTCCAATGAGCATACAATGTTAACTGCCGTATTCCCGATACTCTGTTACCAACGAAAGCTGCAAGCGTAGCTGAATGCATTTGAAGCCAGTGAAGTACAATTTGTGAATCTACCCAAAGAAAGGTATCAAAATTATAATTAGAAAACAAAGGTTTAATTTTCGTTAAAAGCCGGGACAGTAGTAATGCACCACAAAGCTCCAGTTTAGGTAGTGACTGTCGTTTGTGAAGTGAAAGACGTATCGAGGTCCTTGTCAGAGTGTTCGTCTCTGAAATGCTCTGGATTAGAGTGCCATTTTGCAAACTCAAATCCACCCAATTTTAATAATTCGGTTACCTCTTGTTGTATTCGCGATAGCTCAGCAATCGAATCAGCACCACATAGTAAGTCGTCCACGTAGAACGATAACTTGACAACATTTGAACCGACGACGAAAGTTGACTCATATTGATCAGCGAGGTAGTGCAAACTGCTCACAGCGAGATATGGTGCAGATGCCATTCCGTATGTGACTGTATTGAGCTGGAAGGCTTGAATATCATCATCTGGCGAACTTCTCCACAGGATATATTGAAACTTGCGATGGTCACCACTGACTAGTACTGTACATTTTGACTATGTTAGCTGTAAGCGCATAGCAATGTAAGCGAAAACGAAGTAATTGAATAACGAGCTCTCTTTAGATAGTAGGACCAACTATTTGGATATCATTTATCGATTTCTGAGAAGAATTTCGACAAGACGCATCGAAAACCACTCCTAATTTAGTTGTTGTGCTATTAGGCTTCAAAACACAGTGATGTGGGATATAATAATGAGGTTCATTTAGTTTCGGGTTTGGCACTATTGCCATGTGATCAAGGCCTTTATACTCATCCATAAATGCCACATATTGTGATCTTAGAGCAGGGGATTGTTGTAAGAGACGTTTCAATGCGTTAAACCTTCGTAAAGCTGTTGTGTATGATTCACCTAGGGTGCCAGTACTGTCCTTGAATGGAATTTTAACTACCACTCGACCATCAGAATTTCGAGTAACGGTGTCGTTATATAATTTTTCGCAACTATGTGGTTCAGGGATCCAAACGTCCACATTTATTGTAACTTCTTCAATCTGCCATAGTTTTTCACACTTTGAATCGGGATAATCCTCACAAACAAGTAAGCAGTTCAGTTTGAGCGTATTATAGCTAGTATGATAGAGTCCAAAAAGGACCCAACCCAGTAGAGCTTTTTGTAAAATAGGAAGATTGTTACCAAGTTTCATTTGCCCTACAGAAAGTAAGCTGAAAAAACTGTCTGTCCCTAAAAGCAAATTGTTTTTTTTTTTTGGATTTATAAAATTGATCATCAGCAAGCACAACGTTCGATGGGATATGCCATGAAGATGCGTCTATCTCCGGTTCTGGCTGATAAGCGATGTGCGACGTCATACAAATCGTGAGTGGTAGGTGGTAGTACATACCCTGTGGCTTTCGACTTAATATTCGTAGATGTTTTATATTTAATATTGGTGGAGGACTCACCTATACTCTTGATCTCAATATCATGTTTGCTGCGTGGGCGCATCAGATTTTGCCCAAGTTCATCGGTGATAACGTTTACCTGTGAGCAGGAATCAAGCAACGCCCGGCAAAGACGATAATTTCCGGAAGCGTTGCGAACCATAACCATAGCCGTAGCGAGGATAATATGATCCCACAAAGTGTTGTTCGTGTGTGTGTGAACGGCTGATGGAAAGAAGTATTTGATGAATCTGGAGTAGTCCCTCGAAGTTGACGGGAGCAAATTCTGCACTTGAACGTTGATGCGCAGTTCGACAATTGATGTCCCTTCGAAAGGCAATTCATGGAGAGACCCATTTTCTTCGCATGATCAAAGCGTTGCGACACACTAACAGCCTTGAACCGGTCGCAGTTTTGTATTTTGTGGGTGTTACTAGAACACACCGAATACGATGCATTTGATCAAGCAAATGAATAACTTTTGTTTTGATTATTTACTTTCATGCCTTGATGTGGTTTTGATGTACGGTTCCAAAGACGTGAGCGTTGTCAATTGAGTCGAGGTATTGGCAACGTAGTGTTTTGAAATCCAACGACTCCTTCCATTTACGATTGGTCTCTTCATCTTCTTTCTGCAAAACTAAATAAATTAGCATGGCTTGTGCAATTTGGCATTCACTTCCCATTGACAATGACCGTAAACTGCAGACGCTTTGTCGATCCGGCTTCTCAACTGAGCACCATTTGATTTCGAAATAGGCGAAAGCTCGAACAGGGAAGAAATATTTTCTAAAAATATAAGGGTTGGGTTGTCATACCGAGATTATAGTCTTTCCAAAGCCTTCGAATAATTTTCATTAGAAACTGGGAACGCTTCGATAGTTTCTAACGCAAGACCCTGGAGACAGTTGCGCAAAAGTAATGAAATTTTGATATTGAGAATACTTGCCGCTGAATGAGCAAAGTTTTAGCATAGGTAATTTTGAACCTTACTGCATAACTCAAGTAGTATCTAACAGTGATGTGTTTGAATCCTCAAACAGGTGCGACTGACGAATAAATGTCGTTGTTATGTACACGACGTGGAGGTGTGGTGACATACATGAGGTCAACGGCCATAAGATTAAATTGGTCCCGAAGCACTTTCAATGGACAATTAACTGTGCAACCGTTTTAAATTTCACTTAATAGACGTTTAGCAAATTTTGGTTTGACCTTATGACTATTTCGAAAACAAAGCCATTACCATTTTTTGTTGAAATGAAACCAGCTGAAACAACCTCCGCAAGATTAATTAGACCTTTAATTGAAAAACATTTTTTTTTCTATTTCAGAGAAACCCTTTCCGGAACATTTCTTAGTATAAATTAAAGAAAAAACCCGCCAGATCTTTTGTTCCAAATTTTTCTTAGAATATTTGAATAAGTTCTTCATATTTCAAAGAAGTACACGCTGGGCTTGTTTTTAATCAGATTTTTTGCTGAAATCAAAATAAAATATAGGAAATGGAGTGCCGAAAAACATTTCCGCGGAACTCATTAATGTACCTATCCGAATGCTGCACTAATTGGTCTATTCATTCGAATAAACAAATATATAGCGGAAATAATGAAAACTAAGTTTAACCCTGAAGGGAAATCAGTATCTAGTGACAAAAATTTCTTGCTCGGAACTAGACCTAAATTGCCGAACAAGTACTAGTTCGTTAGTAGCTAGATTTTCTCCAGTCATAAAATCGACAGTTTGAATTTTTATATTAACATATATTTGAGAAACAAGCCACTAAAAAAAAAAAAAACTGGGACTAGCTTTCGGGAGCTTCGACTATGAGTATGCCATTTTTCCAACACTTCCTTACCAGTTCGGAACTACCGAAAACGGGGATAATACCGCACTGGGCGCAACCTGTAAATTTTCGTATATTGGTATCATATATTGTTATATCGCAATAGTTTTGTGTTGTATTTTCTTCTTGCGGACTGACCCGCAGGTATGGGCTAGTTTTGCGGATATGTGAAAGATGAACAGACGTTAAAATCCATAACAGATTAACGTCTCATTAATACTTAAGGTAAAATCTTGGTTATGTCAGCCAACTTGTAAGTGTTGCTGCTCAAAATTTAGTTCACTACTCCCAAATCTGGTTCTGTTCCAGTGTACCATGGAATATTAGCAGCTTGGAAACAGATAAAACCAATTCAGTGTACCTTTTGTACTTTTCAGTAAAAATTCTGTTTAGGTCACAGACCTAAATTTATCTGCCCCCCTCGTAACATTATTAACTACCACCCACATATGCTTGTGGTCACTAGCACACACAGACATGTGTGAGTGGTAGTACGTATGCATATTTATACTTTTACTGCTATGAGCCCACGGTGTAGCAACTTTGTTGTGGGGAAAACCAACGAAGGTGCAGTATCATGGGTTCATAGACCTTTGTTGCAAAGGGGCTCGTCCTCTTTGAATCCAGCAGCCAGCAAGGAAACAGGCATCACACGTCACGTAAGTGCTAATTTTCTAAAACTTCTTAAATATTATATTCCACAACATTTGCTAAAAACCTTTTCCTTATCACTTGTTGTTTTTTAAAACATTTTAATAAAAAACAACACATACTTCCCTGTATTAATACGAAACCCTTTTGGTGTTTTTATTTTTCCTATTTTCTCTACAATTACATGGGTTCGCCGTTGCCGCCACGTAATTGTGCAAATACGTTCAATGTACACGTCAACTTAATAACACAATTAAGCTTTGCAAATACATGTGGGCAAGTCCCTGGTAATGGACGCGACATTCGGACGCATTTCAACCTGAATAAAAGAGAACATGAGCAGCAGACTGAGCGGATATTACAATATTTGAAGCAAAAATTATGGGTACCTCCAAAAAATTAACTAAGCTAACTGGATATTTAGAATATACGTTCCTTAAATGAGAGACAGAAGTTGAAATAAAGCTCAAGTACGCTTACGGAGGCGACAGATTTTCTCAATGAATAACACTATATGGCATTGAAACTATATTCTTTGCTAGACTTCAAGGTTTAGGTCTAGTAGAGTAAATAAAATGTGAATACCAGGAATTTCGAATACGCCCTCAAAGTCCGGGCTAAGGGGCCAAAACACACTTTTCATAAGCGGAGACCTATACTGGTATATAACTTTCCCTCTGTTTATTCTTCGATACATTTTTAGGTCATTCAATAGAGTACGTTCTTGTGCTTCTAACGATTTACAAATGTTAGTTTTATAGAAGAAATAGAACAAAAGTACAAAGTAAATCAAAACTTTAAACAGGCCATATATAATTTTGCGTTCAAAAACTTACGAATACGAATTTACACTTTCGCCATATTTTGTAAGATTTGTCTATCATCTCCAAGAATCAATTAACAGTTTATAACTGTGAAAGCGCAAAATGTTGTCTATCTGACAACATATTAGTTTTGTTTGTTGGCTAAGCAGAAATAAAGCTATAGGCCAATATATGAATCATCCAATGGAAGAGAGGTAATGGACTTCACAAATTTTAGATACCAATAAAAAATGTTACCCGAACTTTCTGGAAAAATTTTAGTAAACAGATCTATTTAACATCTGAAAGCTTTTTTGATATCAAGTCCACTTTTGCTTACTAGAAAAATAATAAGGATAAAAGCAGGATCAATTTTAAAAACCTCCATTTTCCAAAGTTTTTTTAATGCTAAATAAAAGTCTAGACAAAATGTTATTAAAAGCAAAAATATAAATCTGGGTTTAACAGCGCAACAATATAAAGAAGGGTCCTTATATTTTGTTAGTAAAATATTCAAATTCGCAAAACCGATGCAGCGTTTCCTTGAAAACATGTTTCTCTGTCCAGGATGATTTCCATATCATACACATATTTGACCTTTAATCCCAAGTGATAGAAATAAAGTCTGATCACTTTTGCTTTTCGGTTCGTTATGGACTTTATTTGGGATTTGCCCATATATAAACAAACAATTGAAAGGAAAGTTCCGTTGAAAAGTATAACAAAATCTTTGTCATTTTTCATTTCGCTAGAATATCAACAAATACATTTAGTCTGTTATTTTGATAGAGCAAAATGTGTTTGTTCAGCTAATTAAACGAATATGATATACTCAGCGTGAGTTTGAATTGTACAACTAATTTCAGATAAATTACTTTTTCGAATTTTGTCACCAGGGATTTATATTTTTTTGAGGCTCTAGAAATGTTTTATAATGCTTGATCGGAACAGGGGCGTGGCACCCCTCGAAAAAAAATGTCTCCTAATTTCCTCTTACAATAAAACTTGGTGAGTGAAATATATTTGATACAAAACTATTTTTCGCTAAGATATAGCTTATTATTCTAGTCTACGACCCTTTTAAACAAATTTTGTATGAAAGTGGGCGTGGTCTTTAACCGATCCCGTTCATTTTTATTAGAAATATTTTCCGCTATAAGGAAAATATGTGTACATAATTTCATTACGATATGTTAATTTTTCTTCGAGTTATGTCTCCCAAAACATAGAAAATTGATTGGTCATAAAACGGGCGGTGCCACGCCCATTTTAAAAAATTTGTGTTTTTTTCTTGCCATAAATCCACTTGGGAAATGAAACATGAAATATAGTTTTGCAACGATATAGCTTGTTTTATTGATCCACTACTCTTTTTAAAATTTTATATATTAAAGTGGGCGTGGTCCTTCACCGATTTCGTTAATTTTTCTTCGAATTATTCTTTTAGTAAAGGCAACCTCTCTGTCGAATTTTGTTCTGATAGGTTTAACGGGTTTTGATTTATGATTAATAATATTTGTAAAATTGATTTTATCACAAGTGGGCGGTGCCACGCCCATTTTCACAAAAAAATTGTAATTCTTAATATCAGTGCACACATCAAATTTCAACATTCTAAAAGAATTATTTTCTAAATAATCAGTTTTATGTGTAAAAAGTGCGCGTGATTGCCATCCCCTTTTCCTCATTTTTAACAGCGATGGGAGATGAGCGCAAAGGAATCCATATACCAAAATTTCAATATCTTATTATCAACTAGCAGACCCGGCAGACGTTGTTCTGCCCTAAATTTGCTATATCTGCATACATTTTAATAAGCTTTTTCCGTCTAACTTTACCCTCGCCCCTCTACACTTTTTCCTAATCTTTGTATTCACTCCTCCCTCCGTATTTTTCGCTTCATCTATCTCCATCTTCGTCTCATTCTATCTCTTTCTCAGTCTCCTTCTCTCTTTTCTCTTCTCTCAAGTTTTTCTCATTCTTCATATCTTATTGCCAGTCCCAGAGGGTGGATTTTGTTTCAGTCCCATTCCGAGTCTCAGTCCCAGCCCCACTCCTAGTCTCAGTCTCCGTCCCAGTCTTAATCCCAGTCCCAGTCCGTCTCTGGTCTACTTCCCGGAAAAAAGCATCGTAAATACTAATATAGGCAAATTTATATACCAAATTTCAGGCAAATCGAATAGGACGTATGTAAATAGGTATGTGGGTATTATTAATTCATGTCTTTATTTCGGCTTCGCATGCATATTTATCAGTTTTGCCATTGATTGATGCGACTAAATCGAATATCACAATGAAAATTACTTAAAAGCTCTCAGCAACAGCTTTCATTTGATATCCAAAATACACACACATTCTAGGGGTATCCGGGTCCATGTTTTGGCCTATATCTCGAGACCGTAGTCACCAATAGGTATGAAAACTACCCTGTACTAAAGCACTCATCAGCAGTTTTCATTTGATATCCATATTGTATAAACACATTCTAGGGGTACCCGGGTCCACGTTTTGGCCTATATCTCGAGATCCTAGTCACCCAGGGGTTCCAAAAATACCCAGTGTCAAAGTACTCATAAATAGCTTCCATTTGATACCCATATTGTACAAATACTTCCTGGAGTTACCCGGGTCCATGTTTTGGCCTATATCTCGAGACCCTAGTCACCCGGAATCAAAGTACTCATTATACAAACCTTCCCCGTGGATAAATACATATATATACCAATTTTCATAATAATCGGTCCAGTAGTTTTTGAGTTAATCGATGACATACATACAAACATTCATTTTTATATACATATTCTAAAAAAAATCATAACTCAAGAATGGTTAAACCGATTTGGGATTTCAAAATCAACTAACCATCATCTCTCCTTCCTGTACCTTTCCTAAAAATTTTCTGGCAATCTTTCTATCCGTTCTCGAGTTATGGAGTGACAATCAAAATGTACACTTCTTTTTATATATATAGATATTTACTCAAGTTATCGTGTGCACCGATAGACGGATGGACAGATGGACGGACGGCTAATTCAATTCCTTTTTTCATCCTCAGCATTTTGATATATTACTTACTTACTTAATTGGCGCTTAACCGTTTAAACGTAATGCCGTCCAACAAATCGCGCCAGTCGTTTCTTTTCTCTGCCAACTGGCGCCAATTGGTCACACCAAGGGATTTTAAATCGTTTTCCACCTGGTGCTTCCAGTGAAGTGGGGGCCGCCCTCTACCACTGCTTCCATCGGCGGGTTCCGATAGAAATACGTTCTTGGCCGGAGCGTAATCTTTCATTCGCATAACATGGCCAAGCCAGCGCAGCCGCTGCTTTTTAATTCGCTGGACTATGTTGATGTCTGCGTAGAGGCCCATAAATCTTTCGAAGAACTTTTCTCTAGAATACTCCCACAGCCGCTTCATCTGATTTTGTCATGGTCCATGCTTCTGCATCATATAGCAGGACGGGTACAATAAGTGACTTTTTATGATTTTCGTTTGCCGAGGGAGGACTTTACTTTTCAATTGCCTACTTAGTCCAAAGTAGCATTTATTAGCAAAGAGTGATTCTTCGCTGGATTTCTGAGCTGATGTTGTTGTTAGTGTTGATGCTGGTTCCCAAATAAACGAAGTCTTTTATTTCGAAATTATGGCTGTCAACAGTAGCTTAGGTTATAAGGCGCATATGCGCTGACTATTTGCTCGATGACAGCAGGTACTTTGTTTTGTCCTCATTCAGCATCAAACCCATCTTTACCGCTTCTTTTTCCTGTTTGTAGTAAGTAGAACTAATGGCGCGTGTATTTAGGCCGATGATATCAATGTCATCAGCATATGCCAGTAATTGCACGCTTTTGTAGAATACTGTCCCAGAGCGGTTAAGTTCTGCAGCTATTATAATTTTCTCCAGCATCAAATTAAAGAAATCGCACGATAGGGGGTCAACCTGTCTGAAACCTCGTTTAGTTTCGAACGGCTCGGAGAGGTCCTTCCCAATTATGACTGAGCTGATGGTGTTACTCAAAGTCATTTTGCACAGCTGTATAAGTTTTGCGGGGAAACCAAATTCAGACATAGCGGCATATAAGCAGCTCGTTTTCGTGCTATCGAAGGATACTTTAAAATCGAGGAAGAGGTTTGGTTAGGTTGAACTGGCCGGTGCATGAGGGCCTCACATAGACTGAATGAGCCCATAGTGTTATCAGAAGTTTGAAAACCCCTATCAAAAACCAAGACCTAAGTTATAAAATAACTCCGTCCTCTTGGCAAATACTAGAAGCTTTCTAGGACTTAAGCCACTTGCTGCTTCTAGATCTGACAGCTGTATCACTCCTAACAGCTGGAGTCTTAGCCTGGAAAGTGCAGGGCACGAACACAGAACGTGCTGGGTCATTTCCTTCTCCAACCCTCACTTCCTACGTGTGCTATCACTTACCAAGCCTAATTTAAAGGCATGTGCCGCCAGAAGGCAGTGTCTAGTCAGAATACCCGCCATTAGTCAACATTCCTCTCTTTTTAATGATAGAAGCCACTTTGTTATTCTAAGGTTGTAAGACCTACACATAATCTTCGAAACTTTACAACCCCGCGCTTGAACCCACGCCTTTCTCGCTTGGGCGATCATGTGCACCTTTCGCTTTCGCTTAATCTCGCCCAGTCTAATTGGGACGTCTACCGAGCAAGCGGCAAGGGATGCACCCTTTTTAGCTAGTTTATCTGCTGTTTGATTCCCATCTATTCCCATTTGCCTTGGGACCCACAGATGTATGCTTCTCTTTGTCCCGATTCTCTCCAAAGACTGCTTACACTCTAACACGCATTTAGGTGAAGATGTGATGTGTTTCGATTCTTTTTTCGCGGGGTTTTTGACAAGAACACACTCTGTGTGCAAAGCACGTTGAGTATAACAAGATTAACTTTGAATAACTTTAATTTAAACTTAGATGTATTTTTGTTATTTCAAATTCCTGGAATCTTATTTTTATTTACACGACTCAATTAGGTATAAATAGCGCCGCAAAATAAGTCTTGGTGTACTGTATACTTAAACAGTGGTAGAACAAATTTTAAACTAAAACTAAAATAAAAAAATGAATATACGAAATCAATTCGGGCTGCTGTTTGCGCTGCTGAGCTGCACTTGGACACATACGAATGCCCAAATTCGCATTATAGGTGGCCATTATATACCGCACTCTGTAGCAATATTAAATGAAATCGAATATCTTTGCGTTGGTTCCATAGTCAAAATTAAATCGGTGCTTACAGCTGCGCATTGCGTAAAATATGAAATTCTGAGTAATCTCGCCGTTGTAGCTGGTGTAACCGATTTACGTGAAATGAACAGTAGAAGAGCGCAACGTCGCAATGTGGAGGGTATACATTATGGTTGTGGTTATGATCCAGACACAAAATTTATGGATATAGCTATTGTTAAAGTGGATTCACCCTTTGACGAGAATCCTGCAGTACAAATAATACCACTTTCCGAGGTTCCATTAGAACCGGGCCTACGGATGGAAATTAGTGGTTGGGGCTCATTACATATAGACAGTAAAACTACTTCTCCTCTTCTCAAAACTAAGTCCGTGCGAATAGCAGACACGCAACAATGCAGGAATGCATATGCAACAAGTGCAAAACCGCAATATTTTGCAGAAACAATAATGTATGCTGGACATTGTGGAGAAGATATGAGTTATGGAGATTCTGGAGCAGCAGGCGTTCGGAATGGACAACTTTGTGCGGTAGCACAAGGTGCTTGTAGCAACCCCAATTTTCCAGGTTTATATACAGATGTAACACATCCAAGAGTTAGACACTTTATAATAAGAAATATGTAACTAAAAGGTGTTATTTTATATTGACAGTTTATTGGAATATCACTCTAAGTCGACTGACCGCCGAATTTCGAAAAATTTTAAGATAGGGCGTTTTCGAAACAGCAGTTGGGATATAGTGATATTCCGCTCAGCAGTCGAAATCATTATATATATTTTTTGTAGTATGATGTACAAATAATTTGTTATAACTGTGAGTAAACAAATATTTTTTATTGTGTACAATGAAAGTATGACGCATGTAAATGAATTAAGTTGTGAGACCAAACTTTGATCACAACTTTATAGTTCAGTCGTGTATGAATAGATCATAAGATGAAAACGAAATTGCGGAATAACTACTTTAACAAGCCAACCTAATAAAACCGCACTGCGTTTTTTAGCGCATGCAAACAACCGGCGTTTTTTGCCCTAACCGAAACAAATATTGATGACGAATAAAGATGTTGCATGCGCGAACTTCAGTGGAAAGCAGCGGAGCTTCACAAAATTCTAGTAGGTCACTTTTACCACACCACAAACTTTACACAATTTTTAACATAATTTAAGCACACAAAATGCACTGAGTGAAGTTCTAGAGAGTAAAAATTAAAATTCTGCACAGATTAGCTCAATAAAAAATGTACAAACAATTGTTAAATAATAAATACAGACAGTGGTAGTTTAACAAATTCTGCTGTGGTAAGTGGTGAATGTGACCTACTAGAATTTTGTGAAGATTGCTTCACACTATTTTTCGTCCCTGCAACATCTCTATCTTAAAATTTTCTCTGCCGAAATAAGCATGCGTTGCGACAATGTGTAGGTCAGGGAAACAGACTCTTAGTCCCTACCTCCCTTTGCACCGTTTGCCAGAATATATACGATTGCGACATCCGCTCAATGCAGCTCCTGCCATGGACCGTGCCACTTTCCTAGATGTTCTGGTCTCCGCGACGGCAACCCCCTGACGGGTTTCATTGCGCCATGTTGCCAGGCCACATACCCAAATACAACGGGTACCCCAATGCCTACCCAAGGACGTCTAGTCCCAGGCCTCAACAGCAATCGCGTTCTGGCCTTCCACAACCCAGGCGTGACTCGTCACTTACTCCCAGAGTGACGACGTCTCCCCCTATGCACTTAGAATTCTGCAGTTAAACTGTAATGGATTAACTGGGAAGATCACGGAGATAGTCGACTTCATGAAGCGGCCCCAACATCCGCATTGCTGCGATTCAAGAGACTAAACTCACAGCAAGATCTGCATTGCAGACCTGTTCTGGGTATAATGTCCACAGAAAAGATCGCGAGAGCGGAAATGGAGGCGGCCTCGCGTTTATCATACACCACACTGTGCAATATCATATATTTGGTCCCGACATCGACCGCAGGGACAGTGTCTTAGAACGTCAAGGATTATCTGTCTGGTCAGGTGATGCAAATCTAGAAATCATCAACATCTACATCCCTCCTGTCACCTGTTGCCCCAGTGGATACCGCCCTGATGAAGATGTCACAGTTCGCCGGATATTTCAATCGTGAGCGCAGAACTCGTAAACTGCGTCAACTGGCATCCGATGGTAACATTGGCATCCGACCACCTGCCTATATTTATTTCGTCCGAGCGTCCCGCCGACTTCATCGCAGCAGAAAAACACACTTTCGTTAGTTTTAAAAAAGGAAAGTGGGACGAATACAAATCCTTTACAGACAACCGCTTTGCTGCCCTCCCTATCCCAACTGATGCCGGCCAAGGGGAGCGTGCTTTCCGCAAGATCATTGAATCCGCCTCGGCTCATTTCATTCCCGCCGGTAGAATTCCCGATACTCGGCCCACTTCCCGGCGGAGGCCGCAAGTTTAGCGAGAGAACGTGACCTTATAGGACAGCTCGATCCCGGCGACCCACAAAAAAGGGATATAAACCAACGCATCAGATTGCTTGTGGATGAACACAAGCGGGCGAAATGGGAGGAGCACCTAAGCGGTTGTAACCTCTCTGCCGGTGTAGGTAAACTTTGGTCCACTGTAAAGTCCCTATCGAATCCGTCTAGGCACAATGACAAAGTTTCCATCGCCTTTAGCGACAAAGTGCTGTCGGATGCGAAAAAATACGCGAGCCCTTTCTGCCGACAATACATAATGCATTCTACGGTCGACAAAAATGGACGGAGAGTCAACAGACACGCACGTAAACATAAGTTCAGCGTGTCACCAATTACCATCACCGCCAAAGAGGTTGAGGATGCCATCGGTCATGCTAAACCATCCAAAGCAGTGGGCCCAGACGGCATAGCCATGCCGATGCTTAAAAGCCTAGGGAAAGAGGGTTTCAAATATTTAGCACATTTTTTCAACCTGTCTCTTTCCACCTTTGTCATACCCGAAAAATGGAAAATGGCCAAATTGGTACCGCTACTAAAGCCTGGGAAACCAGCTAACATAGGAGAGTCATATCGCCCGATATATCTCCTATCGCCAGTAGCCAAGTCGCTTGAAGCCATTTTGCTCCCCCACTTCAAAGCAAATTTGCAGCTAGCCTGTCATCAGCATGGCTGTAGAAAACTCCATAGCACCACCATCGCGCTGAATGCCATTAGCACCCAGATAAATTGTGGTTTAAATCAGAAGCCCCACCATATAACAGTACTCGTAGCGCTAGACCTATCAAAAGCTTTTAATACGGTCAACCATGGCACGTTATGCAAGACTTGGAAAGGTCTACCCTTACCCCATGTCCTAAAAGGTGGACCGCAAATTATCTGGGTGGTCGGCAGGCTTCGGTGCAATTCATAAACGAAATATCAAAGCCAAGAAGATTAAACAAAGGGTGCCTCAGGGTGGTGTCCTATCCCCACTTTTGTTTAATTTTTACATATCATAACTACCTTCACCACCAGAAGGAGTTACTATAGTTTCTTACACCGATGACTGCACAATAATGGCCACAGGCCCGGGCCCAAAGATCGATGAGCTTTGCAACAAAATAAACGGCTACCTCCCTGATCTCTCCAGTTTTTTCGCCTCGCGAAACCTGGCATTATCACCGACTAAATCATCCGCGATCCTATTTACAACCTGGACGTCCCAAATGTCGACCATTTTGAACATCCACGTCGATGGCACTACGCTACCGACTGTCCTACACCCCAAAATCTCGGGTGTGATGTTGTGACGCAATTGTTCCGAAAATCCAGAGCCGCAATAAAATCCGCAAATCCCATGCTGGCAGTACTTGGGGAAAAGACAAAGAAACGCTCATTACCACATACAAAGTAATTGGCCAGCCGTTTGCGTGCTGCGCGTCCCCTATATGGTCGCCAAGCCTAAAAACTACCCACTGGAAGAAGCTACAGGCCTGCCAAAATACTGCGCTCAGAACCGCCACGGGATGTCTTCTTATGTCCCCAGAATACCATCTACATAATGAGGCGAGAATACTCCCCATCAGGGAGAGAAATGAGATGCTAACCAAACAGTTCCTGTTGAATACCCAGAAACCTGGGCATCCCAACAGACATCTGATTGATGAGCCAGCACCGCCTAGGCACTTAAGGAGTCATCTCCGTAAGCATTTTGAGGAAATGTGGCACCTGAGAAATCAGCCGTATGAAGCAAAAAAACACAAGCAGGTCCTTGGTGAACTCCACAAACAGCCGTCGGACCTTTATGCCGGGAAGTTCCCTGTGAATCCAATACTCGAGGAACAGTACCCAAAACATGCGGAAGAGGAACGCATACTCCCCAGGGAAACGCGAGTCACCCTGGCTCAACTTCGTTCTGGATACTGTAACAGGTTAAACTCTTACATATCCAGAATCAACCCCGACATACAAAATGTATGCCCCGCTTGTAATGTGTCCCCACATGACGCCAACCATCTCTTTAATTGTAATGTGGAACCAACGCCTCTAACACCCCTTTCATTTTGGTCCACCCCTGTCGAAACAGCAAGTTTCCTTGGACTCCCGATAGAGGATATTGATGACAATTTGTGGTCGGTCGCGGCTATTAGGTGGGGCGAAACATTGCTACAACAACAACAATGTAAAGCATGTGTGCAAACGTCAAACTGAAATGTCACGCAGAACAAAAATTGGAAATCGAGTTAAGTTTTTACGCAGCAAATTCAATTTCGGTTGCTCTCATACAAGTTGTATGTGTATGAGACATTTTTGACAGAAAATGATTTGCGTGCGTTTATGTTAGGTTGACTTCTAAGACCCTGGCAAACTCTGTGTAAAACGGTCGATCTAACGAATTCTATGGAAGTAATCTTATCGGTTATTGAAGCCATTGAATAACGCCTTAGTCATAACAATGCCAAAGAACACCATTAGTTTTTGGTTTTCCGCCATATCCATAATCTATAATTTTTGCTTTGGCGAATTTATTGTATTTTTCGTTTTGAAATTTTTCATATTTTATGAAGGTATCAATAAGCTATGCCAATATACATTTATCTATGATTAAGTGAAAACAAGGTTACGAAGTGGGCGTTATGAATATGGTAAGTATTCCACTGTCTTTAAAGAGGCGATATTTTACCAAAATAGGATTTTACTTTGGCAATTTTTGTCGCTGGATGTCGCACTGATCGAGCTTTTTAGAAAAGCGGTACCACTATTTTACTTCCAAGGAAATTAAATCCTAAAGTTCGCTTCCACTTTGCGTTGTGCTTCTTTTTAGTTTCTACTACAAATTGGAGGGACGGGACCTAAATGTATAATTCTGACAGAAATACACTGGGGGTGCTTACAAACCCACGGCTTAGAGGCAATCCAGCTTAGAAGAACTTGTTTTCCAATTGCAACAACTTTTTTCTAAGATGTTGATGTTTCTTTGCGAGGGACTTTAGCCCAAGACCTTCAATGTGTTTGGCGGAGCACGCTACTACCATCCTAGCATGAACAGTGTCTAACGTTAGTTCTGTAGAGCATCTCTAATAGAAAACTAGATTACAGAACTGGGTTAGAATTCGATTAGAGAACTATTTGGGCAACATTTGAAATACGGTTCTGTTACAGTTATCGATTATTATTGTTATTACAGCTGATTTGTACATTTTTAATATGATTTGAGACATCAAATTCCGGCGCAGTACGATTTTGACATTATTCCATCGAATTTACAAAAACAAAGTACATGGAATTTTTATTTATGTTTGTAGGTATGTCACCATGCTGCCACCTTGTATGGTTCCGCCATGTGCCCTAATATTGAAATGCCAATGCGACAGTTACATATGTACATTTTTAAATGGTAAGGTAATGCTGGATTTTAAGTAAATGCATTTGGAAGTGTTCCTGACCTACGGCAACACGCAGGGTGTGTCGTTAGGTGACCCAACATCCCGGCCCCGTTGAAAGAACTTTAAAATTTGTAATATTACAATCTTGTGAATTGGGCAAAGAATAATTCCCCGTGGTGTTCGCACATCTACTACTCTGAATCTTCCATCCTTTCAAGGAACAACAACGTCTATAATGCGAATCAATAGCCTTCATTGCGGTGGTACATTGTCCTCATGTATGAGAACCATTGCATCTTTGGCGATGTTTTCATGATCAGTGTTCCACTTTTTATTGAAGTTCGCTTATATAGCCCTTTTCCAAAATTAATTTTTGATAGTCTTTGTTTGATCCCATCTATGCATATGGTTAATGTTTTCTGTGATTGTTCGCTCCGGAACGGCCTTTAACGCACTGCCTGTTATGAAGTGACCGGGAGTCAATGATTCGTAATCGCTCGGATCAGAAGAGATTGGTGATATGGGTCCCGAATTAAGAACGGCTTCTATTTCCACCAATATTGTAGCGAGCTCCTCATATGTTAGCCTGGCATTCATGACGCTTCGGTTCAGGTGGCCTTTGGCTGATTTGACTGCAGCCTCCCAAATGCCACCAAAATGAGTTGCCCTAGGAGGAATAAATTGAAAATTTATAAATTCACTAGAGTAAAAATTAGTTATTATATCTTGATTCCCTTTTTTGTAGATAAATGCTTTCAATTCAGCTAGTTTGCTGCAAGCAGCAACGAAATTGGTCGCATTGTCGTAAATGTGTCTGACAGAAGGCCTCTCCTTCCATTCATCAATTTAAGCGATGCCAGGAATGCATCCGTAGACAAGTCTGAAACGACTTCGATGTGCACCGCCTTGTTGCGAAGCAAACGAAGATAGCTACGTAGGCTTTGTATGGACCCATATAGGTGCACTACATTTTCATACTAAATTCGTTCAAAAAAATTTACCATCACAACAACCCATATCTGATATTCCGCTCCTTTTTTTGTTTCCCTTTGTCGCTTTCCACGACAGCAACCCCGGTAATTTTGACACTTCGTTCAGTGTCAAACGCAGGTTCCACTGGGCATAGTACAGGTCTACAAGTAGGGTATGTAGCAGAACGCACATACACAGCCACGCTCACCTGATAAAATGCTTGTTCTCGTTCGTTTTTTTTGTGGAAGCTATTTGGCACTGTTGTACTTCTTAGGTCCAAGAAAAGTGTAGTAGCAGCTAACGAAAACTGTGTAAAATTTTTATTGTAAAATTACAAAGAAATATCCTTATTTACTTTCAAACGAGCACTTAATTACATCTCTCTTTAAAATCCATATGTTTTGGACAATTTTAATTAACAATTTGTGATACTTTATTAGCGGGGACGATTGCTAAAACATGACCAAAACCGTTGGGGGAAGTATTAATAGACGCGTTTTTGCCTCGCTTGCAATAATTAGAATACTTTTTCGCCTTTGGACTATTCATAACAGGACAAAACGCGTCTTTTCATTTCTCTTTCTACATTTTTGGATGGGTTATTGCAGTCGACCTCCGTTTCAAACTGTTTTTCGCGTAGAACTTTTGAACGGGCAGAAAAACTTAGCACCCGTGTTTGTATTCTTAATACTGAAATAACTACGCGTCCTCAGATACTCCAATTCAAGACTTTTGTATAATTTTCTGTAGGACCCAGACTGGATTTTCATACTAAATTCGTTAAAAAAATTACCATCACAGCAACCCATATCTGATAATCCGCTCCCTTTTTTGTTTCCCTGCGTCGCTTTCCACGACAGCAACCCCGGTAATTTTGACACTTCGTTCAGTGTCAAACGCTTGTTCCACGCAGGTTCCACTGAGTTCCACAATAGTTTGCACTGACCGTAGTGTCAAACGGCAGTATGTTAGAAATGGAAAGGAAGTGTTTCCCTCTCATACATATCATACTTGTAAACCTGTACTCTCCTCCATAGTGTACCCGTTTACCACGAATTGATTCAGCGGAGTCTCAATTTCATTTATGCGTTAGATAAACGATATGTTAATTTAATTTATGAGCAAACATCTTGTTTTAACTCGATAATATGTACTTTTACTCGTTTAAACACATATTTTCACAATTGAAAGTTTCTGCACTCACACTTGCATTTATTCAATTATATGCTGTATTTCGAGTTTTACGTTTTTAAGGATGGATTTCATACCACTTCTGAGGCTGTCAGGAGACCTCTTGGGTTAAAGTTAAATAATTACAATGAATATACATAGTTAATGTTTATTGAATCGATTATTTATACAGAGTTTTTGCATAAATTGCATTAATTTCACAACGGTTCTGCAGTTCGGACGCTTTCAATCCTCGCTCTCGCAATCGACTCACTGACAGCCATCTTGTTGCTCATTAACTTTTTCGTGAGTAGGGTTACCAGCTTGCTGACAATATGTTGAAGTAGTTTCGGCTTGTGTCGGACGCAATGAATGCATGACCGAACAATACGTCTAGCGAGGTCGGGGGCGTTGACGATCCAAAATTGTAATCGAATAAAAGATACCAACGCCTTTGGTTCTGCATGGTAATTTTTGATATGAAGATTTTGAACATATATTGTGACGAATTCGCATTTACTTGGCAACAAAATCGGACGTTTTTGGGATTCTGGGACGCTTGATAGCTCAAGTCTTCCGCCAACTTTCGGGAGTTCAAATCCTTGAGTCGTCTGCATGGATGGGTTTAAATTCTTTAGTGTACCATTTGTCATTGTCTCGTTCCGCAAGTGTCGAATATCTTCGGCGAAGTGTTGCTGTTGAATGTTCCATATAATGCTTAGCAATGCGTGGTATAATTCGTCGGAAGTGAGAGGTCCACTAGTAATATTTGTAACTGGTTTCTTAAGCTCTGTGATAAAACGAAACATCCATGCCACGATCCGAACTTCTTTAGTATGGGAACTGTCCCTATTGAGAATATCAAGTTACTTGTTATAGTTATCTTAAATACCGACTTCCGCAAATCCGCACTTACAACTCCAATATCGATGTCTTTATGTTGTTCACAAGATCATTTGTTTATGTTTTCAGCAAGAAACCCAGGACCTGTCAACCAAATTGAGCTTGCAAGATCAAACTGTGTACTTCCTCTGTGTCAGCTGGATTGCATTTCGTTGGTACATGTCTCCAATGAGCATACAATGTTAACTGCCGTATTTCCGATACTCTGTTACCAACGAATGCTGCAAGCGTAGCTGAATGCATTTGAAGCCAGTGAAGTACAAATTTGTGAATCTACCCAAAGAAAGGTATCAAAATAATAATTAGAAAACAAAGGTTTAATTTTCGATAAAAGCCGGGACAGTAGTAATGCACCACAAAGCTCCAGTTTAGGTAGTGACTGTCGTTTGTGAAGTGAAAGACGTATCGAGGTCCTTGTCAGAGTGTTCGTCTCTGAAATGCTCTTGATTAGAGTGCCGTTTTGCAAACTCAAATCCACCAAATTTTAATAATTCGGTTACCTCTTGTTGTATTCGCGATAGCTCAGCAATCGAGTCAGCACCACATAGTAAGTCGTCCACGTAGAACGATAACTTGACAATATTTGAACCGACGACGAAAGTTGACTCATATTGATCAGCGAGGTAGTGCAAACTGCTCACAGCGAGATATGGTGCAGATGCCATTCCGTATGTGACTGTATTGAGCTGGAAGGCTTGAATATCATCATCTGGCGAACTTCTCCACAGGATATATTGAAACTTGCGATGGTCACCACTGACTAGTACTGTACATTTTGACTATGTTAGCTGTAAGCGCAAAGCAATGTAAACGAAAACGAAGTAATTGAATAACGAGCTCTCTTTAGATAGTAGGACCAACTATTTGGATATCATTTATCGATTTCTGAGAAGAATTTCGACAAGACGCATCGAAAACCACTCCTAATTTAGTTGTTGTGCTATTAGGCTTCAAAACACAGTGATGTGGGATATAATAATGAGGTTCATTTAGTTTCGGGTTTGGCACTATTGCCATGTGATCAAGGCAATCCATAAATGCCACATATTGTGATCTTAGAGCAGGGGATTGTTGTAAGAGACGTTTCAATGCGTTAAACCTTCGTAAAGCTGTTGTGTATGATTCACCTAGGGAGGCAGGACTGTCCTTGAATGGAATTTTAACTACCACTCGACCATCAGAATTTCGAGTAACGGAGTCGTTATATAATTTTTCGCAACTATGTGGTTCAGGGATCCAAACGTCCACATTTATTGTAACTTCTTCAATCTGCCATAGTTTTTCACACTTTGAATCGGGATAATCCTCACAAACAAGTAAGCAGTTCAGTTTGAGCGTATTGTCACGGATATTAGCATCCCTAAGCTATACCATCACTAAGGCGATGCTAAGCGATGTTCACGTCAATAATCAAATCATGTATACACATATATAAGGCAGCCGAGAGATGTCACACACAGATGCATTTACTTATACGCCTATGTGTGTGCGAGAGACTGCCCAACAAACACTGAAAACAAAAATCTCAAATGTTTGAGAAAAACATTGATTCTCAGTTTGATATTCAACATTATTTATCATTTGAAACAACATATTTTCTCGACTTTTTCTCAAACGTCGATCTTCAACTTGAGAATAATTTGAGACATACTTGACAATTTTTTTTCTCTCAACTGTTTGAGAAAACATTAATTCTCAGTTTGATATTCAGCATTATTAATCATTCGAAACTAAATATTCTCCCAACTTTTTCTCAAACGTTGTTTTTCAACTTGAGAATGGTTTTAGATATGCTTTCATTTCATTCCATTCCTGAAATGTCAACATAGCAAAGATATCGAAATCTATCGAATCGGTGGATATTCGTCGATCTCTAATTTGCATAGTTTAGCTGTAAATGTAAACAAGCTATTTTATTGAGTGAAGTTGGACACAAAGTGAAAAAATAAGGAAGTATATATACATTTTGATAATATTAAGTGATATTTTACTACATTATGCATAAATCTAAACGAGTTAAAAGTGAAGTGAGGCAAATAATAAATTTGCTTGCCGAAAGTGGCACAACAGTAGCACCGGGAATAATAGAAAGTTAAGGAGTAGGCGCCAACTTAGGCGAAGGCCCTTCTATTTCCAATAGTGTTATTTATGATCGAAGTGATTCAGAAAGTGTGGATTGCGACTATTCGGAATCTGACATTGATGCAGAAAGTGAAATGGGAAGTGTTATTCGAGAAGAGCTTGCTGTATGGGCCGTCCATTTTAATATTTCCACTGATGCAACTAATGGTTTGTTAAGAATACTTCGGAAATATATTACTGGCATTCCTAAAGGTGGCAGGACATTGAAATGTACTCCGAAGGTACCGCCAGTGGAAAAAATGGGGTCAGGAGAATATTTCCACTACGGTGTTGAAGATTCCCTTACAGATTTTTTAATGAGAAAATCGTTCATATCTTCTGAAATCCACCTCAACATAAATATTGACGGTCTTCCACTAGCAAAATGTTCCTATTTGCAGGCATGGCCCATTTTAATAAACGTGAATGGGGACCCGGTTGTTATGGTCGTAGGTGCTGAAAGGGTAGGACGCAGAAAGGGGATAGTAAAGGCCATAGAATGATTTTTCACCATGAAATGAATAGTAGTAGTAGAACAGACTCAGATTTCCGCCTAAGGTCTGATATAAATCATCACAGAATAATAGAACAAACCGCCATTGAGAAATTGCCAATTGATGTTGTAAAATCCTTCCCATATGACTACATGCATGTGGTATGCCTTGGTGTGATGAAAACTTTGCTTGTAGGTTGGGTTAAACAAAGAAATTAGCCGTATTCATTAAAATCTGCACAGATTGATGCATTAAATTCTAAAATATTATTTTTGAGTAATAAGGTACCTAGAGAGTTCGCTCGACGTCCACGTACCTTAAAGGAAATTGAAAGATTTGAGGCCACAGAATTGAGGCAATTTCTATTATATACTGGAGTTTTTTTACTTGCCGATATCTTAGACGCCGAACGGTACCACCATTTCTTGTTACTTAGTTTGGGTATTCGAATTTTACTTGATAAAAAATCATGTTCGGAAAATAATGAATGTGCGAAAATTCTTTTAAATGAATTCGTTAAAAATGTCTCTAGGCTTTATGATGATTCTTTTTTAACATTTAATTTTCATTGCCTTACTCATTTACACAGTGATGCATTAAACTTTGGCGATTTAGAATCTGTAAGCGCATTTAAATTTGAAAACTTTTTGTCTAAATTAAAACGAAAATGTAGAAAAAAAACCATATTGCTGGAAAGATTTATAATCGTTTAGTAGAAGAAAGCTTGTTCTGTAATGAAAGTGTTACGGAAAAAATTGAAAAGGAAAAATTACGAAATGGGCCAGTAAACTCAATTAATACAAATTTATTTTATTTATCCATAAAAAATCCTGACAACTTTTATAGCGCAAACAAAAAAATATTCAAGATAATAAGTATTATTTAAATTTTGTTCCAAAGGTAATATCTTTGGAGGTCAAAAATTTAAATGATCTTTTTATTACACCAATAAAGTCATCAAACTTTAATATTTATTGTTGCGCCACTTTAGACTTTTCCAGTGATCGATTTGAGCATTCTGTAGATGAAATATCAAAAAAAAGTAATTTTATTTCATAACTTTGAAAATACCGAATTCGTATTTTTACCACTTGTTCACTCATAGATGGATTTTAGCAGCACATTTTTGTCTACAGGAGATAACCAAGTTACCAAACAAGGTAAGGTTTTTGACTATTCATTGTTTATTTAAAATTGTTTATACTAATAGTCTATTACCGTTCATTTTTCAGATTTGGATAATTTTAATAGGAATATTGATGCCTTAGACAAGAAAATAGACGAATGGAGAACAAATTTATCAAAGGGAAATATTTGTTTATTTATTTATTAAAATTTTTTGAATTAGTGTGCGATATGTTCAACTTGAATACCTTTTATATTTTTAGTCAGGTTTTTCATAACATTTTCGAGTATGCAATTTTTAGTATAACTTTAGTATACAAAATTTAAATTTTGTCCTGACTTTGTATGGAAAAAATGGAATACTCGAAAATATTGTTAAAAATTTGATTGAACAGTTAAAAAAATTTTGTAATGAAGAATACTGTCCTTACTCAAAATCAGCCAAACCGTGTATATATAATGATAATCCTCCTTGAAAGTACTTTAGTTGGTATACGACTTAAAATACCTTTCATTTGATACCCCTATTGGCATATCTTGCTTAATACTTATATAAAAAAATCACATTGGTGGCAACAGCCCAGTAGACAATCTTGAAACGAGGCGTAGTTTCCATATATATAATTATTTCATGCAAATATTTTTCTAATATTCATACATATCTATAAATTCAATAATTTCAGAAAATCAATCAACACAAAAGTTGTTAAAGAGGGTATTGGAAGAAGTTAAATTAGGCGCAAGTTCTGCAACTGTAAAAAGGAAGATTTTACCGCAAAAACCTTTTTCAGAAGTGCATGAATTTTCCGAATTTGAAGCAAAAATTCAAAGCTCTGAGAATAAATATAACGATTTGGTGAATATCCTAACAATTTAGCTATTCAATTAAAATGCAGCCATTTTATACATGGTTATTTTTTCCAGGTGGCCGAACTGCAGACCATCATCTGTGCAAGTACAACTAAATTCATAAAAATGGCTTGGCGCAAAATAATAACTGACAATGTTGCGCAATCGTATTCCTGGCAAGGAACTAAAACGAAGACACCAGCTAGGGCGCTAAGTGTAACAGGAGCACTGAAACGTAATTACGCGTATGATCATATGTTGTGGCTTTAGTTATTTTGTTTATTATATTTAGAAGCCTTTTGTCTCAAATTTCCTAATGTGGCCAACGACAGTGATTTTGAACGAGCGACAATCAACTTCTTCCAACACGCTAGTACTAGGGTGAATAAAAAGGTTGAATACGAAAAACAGAAGAATACCAGCTTGCAATTGATTATAATCTATATATAATAATTTTTAGATGCATTTTATTTATTTACTTATTTATTATTTAATGTTTCCTTTTTCTTAAAAACGCAGGATATTTCTGTTGTATTTTTGAACTACAAAAATTTTATTTGAATTTTTGTATTAAACTCTTTTCACTTCTTCAACTAAATTGAAAGAACATTTTTATGTGTAACCCGTAGGAGTTTTTCTAGCTATATGCATTTTTTGTAACCTTTTATGTAAATTTTTTTTTATTTATGTGAAATAATATGCCTGTTCATTTACAAAAAAATTGTTACTGGAATTTACTAATTGTTGATGTTTTGTATGAGCAATGACAGAAATTCCTAACTTCCAGTAATAATTTTTTTGTAGATGAACACATCTAATATGTTAGGCTTGTATCTATGTCACTAATGGGAACTTTTGTACCTCATTTGCACTTTTCTTTGCAACCTTAAATTTTTGTGCCTAAGTTTTTTGTTTACCTATATGTGTACTTAATCAACATGAAATAATATTTTAATGTATTCGCCATGTATATATAACTAGTCGGAGTTTCTCTACATCCTATGCTGTTTTGTAACATTGAATTTAATGCTTAGTTTTTTGATTTTCATGAAATAATAATTTTTTTATAATATAATTTTAATTTTTTTATTCATTTATCTATCAACATTAAACAATATAAATGTATACATATTTGTTACAGAATATTTTAATAAAATAGAAAGATGGTTGAAAAACTGGTATGTAACTAATTTTTTGCTTTGATATACTTTTTTGAATTAACTGAATAAAGAAAATTTAAAAAATTTGTCAAAACTCATAAAAAAGAACTCTTATTATTAAAACTGGGTATTTCTTTTACAGCGTAGGTAACACTGAATAAACAATTAAATTAGAGTAATTGGATTCCATTTCGTTCCGCTTTATTTTCGTTTGAGAAAAAGTTGAGAATCCAAAAATTCTCAATTTGAAAATAAAGAAAAATCCCATATTAAAAATGAGCCTTTTAGCTTGAGAACGCTATCAACGGTTATTTTAAATGCATTTGAAAACTAACGTTTGAAATGTGAGAAATGGACTGATTCTCAAATGTATCTCAAACTGAGATTTGACAAAAATGTTTATTGGGTGTAAACTACAAACTCACATACATCTGAGGGACGCTGAAAAGTAGAAAATTGTAAACAAGTAGAAACTATATGAGAACTATAAACACTCGAAATAGTTGGTAAGTTCTGGAAATAGAAGAGCCTAGAAGTATGCAGCGTAAACTATAAAAGCGGGGCAGGCGAGTAAGAAGTAATTCAGTTTGAGTTGAGCTATCAATCAGTTTGATTAAGCACGCGATCTGGCGGCCAATAGTAGAGTTTCATTTGAGTTATCAATCAGTTTGGTTATTAAGCCAGCGAGTAGCAAAGTATAAGTGTTATTGTGAAGTACTTTAATAAAGGCCATTTTTCCATTATTCAATATTGGAGTTATTTATTCAACAGTTTAGTGATTCGAACTTAGCAGAGGATTGCAAATAAGAGGATTTGCAAGTAAATTCGTTAAGTATTATAGCTAGTATGATAGAGTCCAAAAAGGACCCAACCCAGTAGAGCTTTTTGTAAAATAGGAAGATTGTTACCAAGTTTCATTTGCCCTACAGAAAGTAAGCTGAAAAAACTGTCTGTCCCTAAAAGCAAATTGTTTTTTGGGATTTATAAAATTGATCATCAGCAAGCACAACGTTCGATGGGATATGCCATGAAGATGCGTCTATCTCCGGTTCTGGCTGATAAGCGATGTGCGACGTCATACAAATCGTGAGTGGTAGGTGGTAGTACATACCCTGTGGCTTTCGACTTAATATTCGTAGATGTTTTATATTTAATATTTGTGGAGGACTCACCTATACTCTTGATCTCAATATCATGTTTGCTGCGTGGGCGCATCAGATTTTGCCCAAGTTCATCGGTGATAACATTTACCTGTGAGCAGGAATCAAGCAACGCCCGGCAAAGACGATAATTTCCGGAAGCGTTGCGAACCGAAACCATAGCCGTAGCGAGGATAACATGATCCCACAAAGTGTTGTTCGTGTGTGTGTGAACGGCGGATGGAAAGAAGTATTTGATGAATCCGGAGTAGTCCCTCGATGTTGACGGAAGCAAACTCTGCACTTGAACGTTGATGTGCAGTTCGACAATTGATGTCCCTTCGAAAGGTAATTCATGCAGAGACCCATTTTCTTCGCATGGTCAAAGCGTTGCGACACACTAACAAGCCTTGAACCGGTCGCAGTTTTGTATTTTGTGGGTGTTACTAGAACACACCGAATACGATGCATTTGAGCAAGCAAATGAATAACTTTTGTTTTGATTCTTTACCTTTGATGCCTTGATGGGGCTTTGATGTACAGGTCCAACGACGTGAGCGTTGTCAATTGAGTCGAGGTATTGGCAACGTCTATCTAATCTGACAAGCTCGGTAGTGTTTTGCAATCCAACGATTGATTTACGATTGGTTTCTTCATCTGCTTTCTGCAAAACTAAATAAATAAGCATGGCTTCCCAATGAAAATAACGAACCGTAAATTGCAGACGCTTTGTCGATCGGGCTTCTCAACTGAGCATCATTTGGATTAGAAATAGGCGAAAGCTCGAACAGGGAAGAAATATTTTCTAAAAACCCTGGAGACGGTTTCGCAAGTGATTAAATTTTTCTATGTTAGATAGGCTAAACTCTTTATCGACGATTCGTTTAAAAGAAGTAATGAAATTTTGATATTGAGAATACTTGCCGCTGAATGAGGAAAGTTTTAGCATAGGTAATTTTGAACCTGACTGCATAACTCAAGTAGTATCTGACAGTGATGTGTTTGAATCCTCAAACAGCTGGGACTGACGAATTAATGTCGTTGTTATGTACACGGTGTGGAGGTGTGGTGACATACATAAGGTCAATGGCCATAAGATTAAATTGGTCCCGTAAGCACTTTCAATGGTCAATTAACTGTGCAACCGTTTTAAATTTCACTTAATAGCCGTTTAGCAAATTTTGGTTTGACCTTATGAATATTTAGGAAACAAAGCCATTACCATTTTTTGTTGAAATGAAACCAGCTGAAACAACATCCGCAAGATTAATTAGACCTTTAATTGAAAAACATTTTTTTTTCTATTTTAGAGAAACCCTTTCCGGAACAGTTCTTAGTCTAAATTAAAGAAAAACCCCGCCAGATCTTTTGTTCCAAATTTTTCTTAGAATATTTGAATAAGTTCTTCATAATTCAAAGAAATACACGCTGGGCTTGTTTTTAATCAGATTTTTTGTTGAAATCAAAATAAAATATAGGAAATGGAGTGCCGAAAAACATTTCCGCGGAACTCATTAACGTACCTATTCGAATGCTGCGCTAATTGGTATATTCATTCGAATAAACAAATATATAGCGGAAATAATAAAAACTAAGTTTAACCCTGAAGGGAAGTCAGTATCTAGTGACACAAATTTCTGGTTCGTAACTAGACCTAAATTGCCGAAAAAGTACTAGTTCGTTGGTAGCTAGATTTTCTCCAGTTATAAAATCGACAGTTTGAATTTTTATATTTCATTTTTAACATATATTTGAGAAACAAGCCGACTATGAGTGTGCCATTTTTCCAACACTTCCTTACCAGTTCGGAACTACCGAAAACGGGGATAATACCGCACTGGACGCAACCTGTAAATTTTCGTATATTGGTATCATATATTGGTATATCGCAATTGTTTTATGTTGTATTTTCTTCTTGCGGACTGACCCGCGGGTATTGGCTAGTTTTGCGGATATGTGAATGATGAGCAGACGTTAAAATCCATAACAAATTAACGTCTCATTAATACTTAAGGTAAGATCTTGGTTATGCCAGCCCACTTGTAAGTGTTGCTGCTCAAAATTTAGCTCACTACTCCCAACTCTGGTTCTGTAGCAGTGTACCATGGAATATTAGCAGCTTGGAAACAGATAAAACCAATTAAGTTTACCTTTTGTACTTTTCAGTAAAAATTCTGTTTAGGTCACAGACCTAAATTTATCTGCCCCCCTCGTAACATTATTAACTACCACCCACATTTGCTTGTGGTCACTAGCACACACAGACATGTGTATGCATATTTATACTTTTACTGCTATGAGCCCACGGTGTAGCAACTTTGTTGTGGGGAAACCCAACGAAGGTGCAGTATCATGGGTTCATAGGCCTTTGTCCCAAAGGGGCTCGTCCTCTTTGAATCCAGCAGCCAGCAAGAAAACACGCATCACACGTCACGTAAGTGCTAATTTTCTAAATCTTCTTAAATATTACATTCCACAACATTTGCTAAAAACCTTTTCCTTATCACTTGTTGTTTTTTAAAACATTTTAATAAAAAATCACACATACTTCCGTGTATTAATACGAAACCCTTTTGGTGTTTTTATTATTATTATTATTATTATTATTATTATTATTATTATTATTATTGGTTAGGTACTGGTATGAATATCAGAACTAACTAAAAGAGAATTGGCTACTCAGGCCATCAGCTCTTGGTGTTTTTATTTTTCCTATTTTCTCTACAATTTCGCGGGTGCGCCGTTGCCCCCACGTAACTGTACAAATACGTTCAATGTACACGTCAACTTAATAACACAATTAAGCTTTGCATGTGGGCAAGTCCCTGGTAATGGACGCGCCATTCGCACGAATTTCAACCTGAATAAAAGCGAACATGAGCAGCAGACTGAGCGGATATTACAATATTTGAAGCAAAAATTATTGGTACCTGCAAAAAATTAACGAAGCTAACTGGAAATTTACAATGAGAGACAGAAGCTGAAATAATGCTCAAGTACGATTACGGACGCGACAGTTTTTCTCAATGAATAACACTATAAGGCTGTTTGATTACGGCTTTTTCTAATTTTAATAAACTAATTTATGCGGGCTGTGCAAATAAAGAACGCGATGTTTCCAATTTGATGGTCAACAAGTAGACTAATTTATTTCAATGCATCAAAATTACAGTAAGCTAAAAATTGTCAGCTTCTGCTGATATGGAGATGTTATATAGTTATGTATGCATATTTAATTCTTAGGAACTATGTTGTTGGTACATGCTTACACCTATGTACGTGTGATTGTGCTTAACTAACAAAGGTCTACATAAAGAGTAGGTGAAAATATTTGATTAGCTATGTAGGTATGTACATACATAATTACATATGGCAAAATAATTGTGCTTTTAGGCTATTGTCATCAAAGTGCATCTGAGTTCAGTGCCAAGCTGCGGGAATATGCTGGATTGAAGAAATGCATGATAGTGATTCAATGTCTGCAGTAATGCAGGGATTCTGAATATTTTATATGTGTATGAGGTGCCCTAATTTATGACCAACATCCCAATCCATGACCAAACATCCCGGGCCCGTTGAAAGAACTTTCAAGCAGGTAATATGGCAATTCTGTGTATTGGACGTCGAATGGTTCTTCGTGATGTGCGTATGTCAACTACTCGCACGCGTGCATCCTTCCCTGGTATGGCATTTACAATTCTTCCTAGTTGCCATCGTTGCGGTGGTACGTTGTCCTCTTGAACGATAACCATCGCATCTTTAGCAATATTACAGTGTTCACTGGTCCATCTTGTACGCATTTGAAGTTCGTTCAGATACTCATTTGACCAGCGATTCCAAAAATGTTGCTTTATGGCAGTAATTTGGTTTCATTTCTCCACTTGACTCAGATCGTTTCGTATTGTTCACTCTGGTAAACCCTTCAAAGCGCTTCCAGTGATGAAGTGACCAGGAGTTAACGCTTCGTAGTCATTTGGATCGGATGACAGTGGTGCAATAGGGCGCGAGTTAAGCACGGCTTCAATTTCAACTAAAATTGTCGACAATTCTTCGTATGTAAGTCTGACGTTCATCAAGCTGCGATTTAAATGACCCTTGGCAGATTTCACAGCGGCCTCCCAAATTCCGTCAAAGTGATGTGCCCTGGGAGGAATAAAATGAAAGTTTATGAATTCATTAGTACAATAAGTGGTTATGACATTTTGGTTTTGTTTATTAAACATAAATGCCTTTAACTCGGCCAGCTTTCGACACCCAGAATATATCTGTGGGAAGACCTCTGCGTCCAATCATTCGCTTTAGCGACGCGAGAAATGCATCCG
Source organism: Eurosta solidaginis (assembly GCF_040869045.1). Lineage (NCBI taxonomy): Eukaryota > Metazoa > Arthropoda > Insecta > Diptera > Tephritidae > Eurosta > Eurosta solidaginis. The sequence goes on along the minus strand of NC_090322.1, from coordinate 41,830,752 downwards.
TTGTTAGGTCTGAGACCACCTCGATGTGTACTGCCTTGGTAGTGAGGCAAACAAAAATAGCAACATAGGCCTTGTATGGCGTTTTGCCCCTAATGTGAAGGTATATGTTGACAGGACCACAAAAATCTACACCACAGCGGGCAAATGGACGCGCTGGTGTTAAACGCTCAACTGGTAAATTTCCCATCATCTGTTGTAGAAGTTTCGGCTTGTACCGAACGCAATGAATGCATGATCGAACGATTTTCCGCGCCGCGTCGCGCGCATTCACAATCCAGAACTGAAGACGACTCGAACCTACCAGCGCTTTAGGTCCAGCGTGGTAATTCTTGATGTGTAAATGCCGAACGTAACGCTCGACGAAATTGCATTTGCTAGGAAGCAGGATTGGATATTTCCGAATTTCTGGTAGATCTGCCAACTCCAGTCGTCTGCCGACTTTCAGCAACTCGAATCCTTCCTTGGTGTCCAAAAAAGGGTTAAGGTATCGCAGATTGCCATTTGTCAATGACGCTGTCTGTAGCAAACGGATTTCTCCAGCAAAATATTTTTGTTGAACATTCCAAACGATGCAAAGCAATGCATGGTGCAATTCCTCCGAAGAGATTGGTTGCTTTGAATTATTCTTGCTATTTTTTCGTATAATACTGTAAAAACGGAAAAGCCAAGCCACGAGACGTATACAGCGAGTGTAGGAACTGCAATTGTCGATGATGTCAAGAATATAGTTGGTTTTAACATTTACCTTAAAAACTGACTTCCTCTTTTCTAAATTTACTATCTCCATGTCGATTACTTCATTCTTTTGCTTAGGCCACTTCTCTTCGTCGTCAGATAGGAACGAGGAATAGAATTCGCCAATTCTTCAGCTGTACTTCCTCGAGAGACGATGTCAGCTGGATTACATTTTGTTGGAATGTGTCTCCAATAGGCCCCGGTAGTCAGGTCCTGAATCTCCGACACTCTATTGCCAACGAATGTTGAAAGCCTAGCTGAATACTGTTTCAACCAGTGGAGTACAATCTGTGAATCTGTCCAAAGATAAACATTAAGGTCGTGGTTAAAAAAAAGGAGTTTTGTTTTTGCTAAAAGTCTAGCTAGTAAAAGTGCGCCGCATAACTCCAGTTTCGGTAGTGATTGCTTCTTTATGTGTGGGTGCGACTCTCGACTTTGCCGTAAGTAGATTTACGTGAACAATTCCAGAAGTATCTATACTACGAACGTAGATTCCGCACCCATAAGCTCGAATCGATGAATCACAGACACCATGAAGCTGATATGATGTAAAGTTTATTGTTAAACAATAGCGTGGTACTTTAATTAACGAAATCTGCGATAAACTAGCAACGAATTCAATCCAAGCAGATTGAATATTTTGTGGGACTGATTCATCCCAGTTCAGTTTTAGCAGCCGCAGTTCCTGTAAGAGAATTTTTTCAGTGATTGTAATGGGCGCCAAGAGTCCGAGTGGGTCAAACTGCGACGAAGCGATAGAGAGAATAGATCTTGTCGTTATCCGCCCATTGGGGATTTGTCTAGGTTCAAAGGAAAATAGAAATGAATCATTGGTTTGATTCCACCTCAAGCCAAGTGTGCTAATGATAGATGAGTCGATATTCAAATTCTTTTTCGAATTATCATTTGTGAGATGTTGATGGCTCGAATGCCATTTTGCCAATTCGAGTCCGCCTAATTTTAAAATATTTGTAACTTCCATTTTTATTTGTTTTAACTCCGAAAGTGTGTTGGCGCCGCACAGCAAATCATCGACATAAAATGATGATTTGATGATGGCAGCCCCAACTTCGAATTGGGTTGCGTGTTGTTCAGCAAGATAATGCAAACTTCTTACAGTGAGATATGGTGCAGCTGCCATGCCATAAGTGACCGTATTAAGCTGATATGTTTGAATATCCTGATGCGGTGAGCTTCTCCATAAAATGTATTGAAATCTACGATGTTCTGGATGCACAAGTATTTGCCTGTACATTTTAACGATGTCTGCAGTTAGTGCGAAGCGATATAAGCGAAATCTAAGAAGTAAAGTTACAAGATCATTTTGAATAGTAGGTCCTACCATTTGTATGTCATTAAGTGACCTTTGAGTTGTTGTTCGACACGATGCATCAAAAACTACCCTCAATTTCGTTGTGGTACTGTTTGGTTTTAATACGCAGTGATGTGGAATATAAAAATGAGGTTCATGAAGATTGGGGTTATGTACTCTACTCATATGTCCTAGGCGCTCATATTCGTCCATAAAGGCGACGTACAGCGTTTTCAAGTCTGGGTTCTGTGACAACCGCCGTTCCAATGAGTTGAATCTACGCAATGCTGTTGTGCGTGAATCGCCTAAGCACTTGGGATCATCTTTGAATGGCAGTTTTGCGACTATCCTGCCACTATCATTGCGATAAACTGTGTCGAGATATAGGCGTTCGCAACTCTGTTGTTCACGGGCCCAAACTCTTTCTGGTGTCGAGACTTCGTCGATCAACCACAGTCGTTCCAAATTTGATTCTATGTACTGATCGCATTCAACGAGATATGTTGTGGGAGAGAAATTTGTTGCATTGGTTTTATATCGGCCTGCAACGACCTAGCCTAAGAATGTTTTCTGCAGAAGCGGCAAATTTTCCCCAAGTTTTATTTGACCAACCTCAAGGAGGCTAAAGAAGGTTTCTGTACCGAGAAGTAAGTCTACCTTTTTTGATTTATAAAATTGGTCATCGGCCAGAGAAATATTTGGTGGAATATTCCAAGACGAAATATCTATATCTGGATCAAACTGATAGGCAATATGTGGAGTTATACAAAATGAAAGGGGTAATTCAAAGCCAGTTACTTTCGACTTAATGTTGGTATTTGTTAGACATTTAATATTGGTTGATGACTTACCAATACTGTGAATCTCTATATTGTGTTTTATGCGTGGCAACAACAATTTTTGAGAAAATTCATCTGTCATAAGGTTTACCTGTGAGCAAGGGTCCAACAATGCTCTACAAAGCCGATATCCGCCAGATGCGTCCCGAATATGAATTACAGCCGTAGCTAGAATCACTTGATCCAAAATTGAGTTATTTATGTGAGTGTGTACTGCAGCTTCCTTCGGTGTTGACGATGACGTAGTTGTCAATGACGTTGTTGTCGAAGAGTCCACTACAGATCCACGATGTAGAAGGCTGTGATGTGAACAAACTTTACATTTGTATGACGAGGGACAACTTGAAAGTTGATGGCCTTTAGACAGACAGTTAATGCAAAGCCCTTGTTTCTTTGCATATTCAAAACGTTGAGATACGCTAAGTTCTTTAAACCGATCGCAATTGTGAATTTTGTGGCTAGCATTAGAACACATCAGACACGTAGATTTGGAACAAGCAAATGCGAATCCCTTGCGCTGATTCCTTGGCTTTGTAATCTTGTTATTAGTTTGACTTACCGATGATGTCGAAGTAACATGTTCGATGGAATCCAAATATTGGCAATGTCTCTCTAAAATGGTTGTGCAGCTATTCCAAGTTGGCAAGGATTTAAAATCTACTGGCTCTTTCCATTTTTTGTTAGTGTCTTCATCAACCTTTTGAAGCACAATGTGTATTAACATAGCTTGTGCGATTTCACTGTCAGTGCCCAGTGACTGTAGTGACCCAAAGATTGCAGAAGCCTTGTCAATAATGCTCCTTAGTTGCGTACCGCTTGACTTGCAGAATGATGGTAAGTCAAATAGAGACGAAATGTTTTCTAAAAATATAAGAGTGGGATTGTCATACCAAATTCGAAGCCTTTCCAATGCTTTGGGATAATTTTCATTGGTGACTTGAAATGCATCAATGGTTTCAAGAGCTGGGCCCTGCAGACAATTACGTAAGTGATTAAATTTTTCGATATTTGACAAATTGTATTCACGGTCTATGATCTGTTTAAATGATGTTATGAGATTTCGATATTCCAAGTACTTGCCATTAAATGAGGGAAGTTTGAGCTGGGGAAGTTTAGAGTGAGTTTGAACGACGCAAGTAGTATCAAGCATGGTGGAGTTATGATCCTCACCTAGTTGCGACTGAATTGTACGTTTTGTAGTGATGTACAATTCTTCTATATCAGCGCGACCCCCATCTTCACTATCCTCCTTTTCAATTTCTGTTTGCGTTGACAGAAGTTGTTTGAAGTAGGATTCTAATATGCCCAATCGGCATCGATACTCGGCCATCGAAAGCAACTTACCACCTGTTCGAAGGCTAGCATCCACAATATTCTTTATGCGCGAAATATTCTTTTTAATACTTGCGCGTTGTTGTTTCAGCTCCTCTAAAGTCATTGTTAGTTGTGGAAAATTGTATATTGTTGAACGTTTATGCAATAAAGGGATTTCGACAAACGCAGAAGTGAGATATAATGTGGGGTTGAGCAACAGAACTGCAACTTACTAATTGTGCAGCCAAATATTTCGAGTAATGTCAACGACAAATGGCAAATACCCTTTTACAAATGTTCAACGATAGCAATACAGACCATGGAGTAGCATTGATAAAGCGGCAACAAAATTTGGCAGACGTTTGGTCATGGATTGGGATGTTGGTCATAAATTAGGGCACCTCATACACATATAAAATATTCAGAATCCCTGCATTACTGCAGACATTGAATCACTATCATGCATTTCTTCAATCCAGCATATTCCCGCAGCTTGGCACTGAACTCAGATGCACTTTGATGACAATAGCCTAACAGCACAATTATTTTGCCATATGTAATTATGTATGTACATACCTACATAGCTAATCAAATATTTTCACCTACTCTTTATGTAGACCTTTGTTAGTTAAGCACAATCACACGTACATAGGTGTAAGCATGTACCAACAACATAATTCCTAAGAATTAAATATACATACATAACTATATAACATCTCCATATCAGCAGAGGCTGACAATATTTAGCTTACTGTAATTTTGATACATTGAAAAAAATTAGTCTACTTGTTGACCATCAAATTGGAAACATCGCGTTCTTTATTTGCACAGCCCGCATAAATTAGTTTATTAAAATTAGGAAAAGCCCTAATCAAACAATGGCATTGAAACTATATTCTTTGCGAGACTTCAAGGTTTAGGTCTAGTAGATTAAATAAAATGTGAATACCAGGAATTTCGAATACGCCCTCAAAGTCCGGGCTAAGGGGCCAAAATCCCCTTTTCATAAGCGGAGACGTATACTGGTATATAACTTTCCCTCTGTTTATTCTTCGATACATTTTTAGGTCATTCAATAGAGTACGTTCTTGTGCTTCTAACGATTTACAAATGTTAGTTTTATAGAAGAAATAGAACAAAAGTACAAAGTAAATCAAAACTTTAAACAGGCCATATATAATTTTGCGTTCAAAAACTTACGAATACGAATTTACACTTTCGCCATATTTTGTAAGATTTGTCTATCATCTCCAAGAATCTATTAACAGTTTATAACTGCGAAAGCGCAAAATGCTGTCTATCTGACAACATATAAGTTTTGTTTGTTGGCTAAGCAGAAATAAAGCTATAGGCCAATATATGGATCATCTAATGTAAGAGAGGTAATGGACTTCACAAATTTTAGACACCAATAAAAAATGTTACCCGAACTTTCTGGGAAAATTTTAGTAAACAGATCTATTTAACATCTGAAAGCTTTTTTAATATCAAGTCCACTTTTGCTTACTAGGAAAATAATAAGGATAAGGGCGGGATCAATTTAAAAAACCTCCATTTTCCAAATTTTTTTTAATGCAAAAAGTCTAGATAAAATTGTATTAAAAGCAAACATATACATCTGGGTTTAAAAGCGCCACAATATAAAAAAGGACGTTATATTTTGTTAGTAAAACATCCAAATTCGCAAAACCAATGCAGCGTTTCTTTGGAAATATGTTTCTCTGTCCAGGATGAGGGGAAAGAATACTGTAACGAATTTACTGCAACTCCGCTTATTTTCAACTTGCTTCTTACGTTCGTATCGCTAAATTGTCGAATAAATAAATCAAATATTTAATAATGCAAAACGGTCTTTATTAGACTACTTTGACTATCACTTATACTTCACAACTGTTATCGTGTTTAAATCTAACTCAAGTCAGACTACTCCGCTTTTGCCGCTTTTATACTCTTTTCTGCTTCGTTGGGATATTCCAGATGTTTCTCCTTGTAGAATGTTCTACTTGTTTACCCTAGTAATTGAGCTACATATATGTATACCTATTTGTAGTTTATAGACTCTCACATAGCCATATGCGTGTACATATGTGAGTAATACTCTGACTGTTGACTAACTATGTACACCTGTGTGTGAGTTATCTCTTCGTTGCCTTGTATGCATGTGGGTAAACGACGGTTAATGTGTTTATGTGTGTTTCCCCGCTGCGTGTATGTAAATGTTGCTTGTCGTAATGTGTACATAATGATTTATTTATTTACGCACATATTGCTTAGAATCACCCTATCGATGTGATGTGAGTATCACCTAGTGATTCTAATATTCGTGACACTGCCCTCCACCTAAGTCGGATCGTCCCGATCAGACAAATCTCCTGATCTAAACGCTGCTGGTCTCTCCAAATGAACCACTTTCATTTTGGTTCGTAGTTTGCCGATGGTTTGTATGCGGTAAACTACATTTCTTCCGTTGTGGGTTATATAATAGCACCAAATCGCCTTCCTGAAAACCTTCCGAATTAATTGCTTTATCGTATCTGGCTTTCATCTTGTCACTCATAATCTTTGTTCGTTGTCTTACAAGATCGTGTATTTCTCTCATCTCTTCTTCCAAGACACCAGTGGATTTCTTGGCATTTCTCTCCGCATCGTCATTAATCCCAAACTCCAAATCGGCTGGCAGTCAAAGGTCATTGCCAAAAATTACTTTTGCGGGGGTTTGGCCCGTTGTCTCATGCACTGCCGATCGGTAAGCCATCAAAAATAATTGTATGTGCGTATCCCACTCTTTATGGTACTTGTCGACTACTTTCCTTAAGTGCTCCTCCAAGGTTCTCTTGAATCTTTCCACCATACCATCGGACTGAGGATGCAATGCAGTTGTCCGTGTTTTTCGAATGCCCAGTATTTTACACATTTCTTGGAACACAGCTGATTCAAAATTCCTGCCTTGGTCAGAATGTAATTCCATTGGTACACCATACCTTGCAACCCAATTATTTACAACCAAGACTGCAATTGTTTCCGCTTCTTGATTTGGGATTGGGTATACCTCTGGCCATTTGCTAAAATAATCCATAACCACCAATACGTATTTGTTTCCGCTGTTGCTAGTAGGAAATGGACCCGCGACATCTAAAGCAATCCTTTCAAACGGTGCACCTGAGTTATATTGCTTCATCTGGCCATGACTTCGTGTTCTGGGCCCTTTGGCTCTGCTGCAAACCTCGCAGTTGGCAATCCACTCAGTGACCGACTGACGGCAACCAACCCAATAGAATCTCTGTTTAATCTTCTCGAGCGTTTTCTTGATTCCCAGATGACCTCCACTTGGACCATTATGTAGCTCGTTGAGAACGTCAGGAATTCTTTTCCTGGGAACAACTATCAGTTTCTTCTTGCACTGGCCGTCCTCACTCTCCCATATTCGATACAGGCAACCGGATATCAATTGTAAACTATTCCAATGGGCCCAATATGACTTCACAATAGGACTTTCTGCTGACATCTCCTCTTTATTCGGTCTCTCATTTCGTTCGAGCCCGTGCATAAAATGGGACAGATCTGAATCTGCTAGCTGACACTTCCTTAGTTGTTCCATGTCCCAGTCACCCGAACACATCATAGTCATAAGCCGAGCATCTATAATGTCTTCCTTAGCCTCAGCTTTTAAACAGTGTTTACATTCCAAACTACATGGTCTTCGTGACATTGCATCAGCATTTCCATGGGTACTACCTTTTCAATGCTCAATGGAGAAGTCATAGCTTTGTAGTCGCTCGATCCACCGTGCCAATTGGCCTTCTGGGTTACGGAACTGCAGGAGCCATTTCAACGCTGCGTGATCTGTCCTGGCGCGGAATCGCTGCCCGTAGATGTATTTATGAAAATGTTTAATACACTCTACCAATGCTAATAGATTTCTCCGTGTAACGCAATAATTCCTCTCTGGTTTTCCAATTGATAGGCTGTAATATGCAACTACCTTCTCCTGTCCATCGACCAGTTGTGATAAAACGCCTCCTATAGCATATCCACTCGCATCGGTATCTAGAATAAACGTTGCTCCTGGAATCGGATATGCCAACATTGGGGCAGTGCACAACCGCTCTTTCAATGTTTGGAAAGCCACTTCTTGCTCCTTTTTCCACTGAAAAGCTTTATTTTTTCTTGTAAGCTCGTGAAGGCTATGGTCTACGCTGGAAAAGTTTGGTACAAATCGGCGATAATATGTGCACAGCCCCAGGAAACTTCTTAATTCATGCAAGTTCTGTGGTCTTGGCCAATCTTTTACAGCTCCTATTTTTTCATTCGGCCACCGTGGTGTGATGGTAGCGTGCTCCGCCTATAACACCGTATGCCCTGGGTTCAACTCCCGGGCAAAGCAACATCAAAATTTTAGAAATAAGATTTTTCAATTAGAAGAAATTTTTCTAAGCGGGGTCGCCCCTCGGCAGTGTCTGGCAAGCGCTCCGATTGTATTTCTGCCATGAAAAGCTCTCAGTGAAAACTCATCTGCCTTGCAGATGCCGTTCGGAGTCGGCATAAAACATGTAGGTCCCGTCCGGCCAATTTGTAGGGAAAAATCAAGAGGAGCACGACGCAAATTGGAAGAGAAGCTCGGCCTTAGATCTCTTCGGAGGTTATCGCGCCTTACATTTATTTTTTATTTTTTTTATTTTTTCATTCGCAGTAGAGATGCCCTCTGTCGTTACCTTGTGACCCAAATAATTTACTTCCTTTTTAAACAACGAACACTTTTTGGGACTTAGTTTCAGACCAGCGCCAGCTATTCTCTGGAAAACTTCCTCTAAGTTTTTAAGATGTTCATCAAAGTTCTTGCCCAATACGATAATGTCGCCCAGGTACACCAAGCATGTTTTCCAATGTAGTCCTTTCAATACCTGATCCATGAGTCTCTCGAAAGTAGCTGGTGCATTACAAAGTCCAAAAGGCATCACTGTAAATTGCCAAAGACCATCACAACATTGCTTAGAATCACCCTAGCGATGTGATGTGAGTATCACTTAGTGATTCTAATATTCGTGACAATACACTATTTGATTTGCACATCATACACATATTTGACCTTTAATTCCAAGTGATAGAAATAAAGTCTGACTACTTTTGATATTCGGTTCGTTATGGACTTTATTTGGCATTTGCCCATATATAAACAAATAATTGGAAGGAAGTTTCCGTTTGAAAAAGTATAGTAAAATCGTTTGTCAATTTTCATTTAGCTAGAATATAAATAAATATGTACATTACGTTTGTTATTTTGATGGAGCAAAATGTGTTTGCTCAGCTAATTAAAATAAACAAAAGACAAGTAAGGGTGTCTAAGTTTCATTTCATTTCTGATAAATAAATTTTTCGAACTTTGTTACCAGGGATTTATATTTTTTTCTTTGAGGCTCTAGAAATGTTTTATAATGCTTGATCGGAATGGGGGCGTGGCACTGCCTATTAAAAAAAATGTCTCCGAATTTCCTCTTACAATAAAACTTGGTGAGTGGAATATCATTGATACAAAACTATTTTTCGCTAAGGTAAAGATTATTATTCCAGTCTACGACCCTTTTAAACTTCTTTTATATAAAAGTGGGCGGGGTCTTTAACTTATTTCGTTAATTTTTCTTCGAAGGCAGCCTCTCTGTCAAATTTTGTTATGATAGGTTAAACGACAGTTTTTTGAAAAAAAAAAAATTTTTTTTGGGTTTTGGGGAGTGTTTTGCTCGAAAAATTTACCCTTTCGCCATTTTTTTCCCAGGTTCGAAAATTATTTTTTTGGGTATGCGTAGTGGAACTCTTTTTCCTGAGCCCAAATCCTACCGAAAAATCGCTGGCGTGATATCGGTTAACTTTCGTCCATACAAATTGACCCAGGTTAATATACGCCAGGCATGCTTAACGAACGAAACGATATCATTTCGTTACGATAATCAACGCTAATAAACGGAACGAAGTCACGTTAATTTGACGTTCTTAACGTTAATAAACGAAACGAAGTGACTTCGTTTCGTTTATTAGCGTTGATTATCGTAACGAAATGATATCGTTTCGTTCGTTAAGCATGCCTGATATACGCACTCATATTTGCCGAGCCACCTTACATATTTGTTGTTTCAGTTGTTTGGCATTTACTTATTTTCAGTTTTCAATTGTTGTTATTTGCTCGTGCACATTTGTTTCTTCTCACTGTCACAGCTGTTTGCATTGTGTGTTGTTAAGTGTCATTTAATATTGATTTTAAACTGTTCATACAGTTATCTTCAAACTGTTCATAGAGCGATTTTCAAACTGTGATCTCCAATCTATTTTTATTAATCCTTCTGTTTAACCAATTCTCACTTTTTTATCAACATTAAGAGACATTTTTGTCTTGCATATTTTGTTAACTGCGAAGTGAAAGGTGACACCGAGTGTTTCGTTTCGTGCTGGCTTTATGGTGAGCTTGCTCATATAAAGTGCGCTAGTTTCACGGCAAGGGTGTGTGACGCGATCAACGATAACAAGAGCGCGCCTTGGTCGTGCTTGAAATGTAGATATAGCATCCCGAACAAATTATTCCCGCACCTAACACCCTAGAATTAATAAAGTTAGCATCCCCAAGTCCAGTATACAGTAGAGCCTTCAACATCAAAGGCACCTCCATCAAAAGCAGCAGCTGAAAAAAAATATTGAACCTGGTCGTATATTTGATTGCAACATGATGTAGGCAGGGTGCATTTTTACTGATGGCCAAAAAGGCAAAACGTTCTCCAGAAAAAAATTTCGATTATGCAAGAAGTAAGGAAGTCTAAGTTCGGGTAAAACCAAACATTACATACCCAGCTGTACACTTGAAATGCTGTTGTTGTTTGTTTTGTGTGCTTAATAGTGTTACAAGGCAATAATACATAAACATATGGTTCTATTCTGAACTATCTTTTCTTCGAGTTATGGCTCCCGAAACATAGAAAATTGCTTAGTCATAAAAGGAGCGGTGCCAGGCCCATTTTTTATAATTTGAAGTTTTTCCTATTTAGTGTTATAAATCCACTTGGGAAATGAAATACCATTGATATAAAGCTCCTTTTTGCAAAGGTATAGCTTTATAAAAAGTGGGCGTGGTTATAATCCGATTTCGCTCATTTTCAGTACCAATCGATTCTGGGTCCAGATAAGCTCGTGTACAAAATTTAGTGAAGATATCTCAATATTTACTAAGTTATCGTGTTAGCGGACAGACGGATGGACAGAGGGAGATGGCTCAATCAAATTTTTTTTGTAAGGCAGTTTGAAATTAAATGTCCTTTTAAGCTTTCTGTTTTCTAGAGAGCTTACCTTATACAGAAAGCATAAATGAAATCTACTACAATTTTCAAACTGTTAAGGCTCCATTACTGATACTTGGCATAGACTTGACTTGACTTGGCGTAAACTTAGCCACGATTATACCCCACTTAGCGCATACAATCTGGCATCATAATCAATAAATGTCAAAATGAAATGGAAACGAACAAATGGCATCTCAAAATATAAACGTCACTTAGAACTTACATAGAAAATCAAAATTCAACAGACTTCTAAGTCAAGTTAAGTGTTGCTAAGTTTTGAGTAATCAGTAATATGCAATGTTCATTTAACAGAACTGTAAGTGACAGTTCTCAAGCCAAGTCAAGTCTATGCTAAATGGGGCCTTTATACACCAAACGTCATTAACGTATGGCGGATATGTGTTTTATCCCGGATGTAGAGTGACAGTCAATTAGAATGTGCAGACTCTTTTCCAATTGGACCAGTAACATAGATGAATGGATTTGCAACTCTTTGTTTCGAGAGAGCGCTGTCAAAATGCACATTTTTGTTAATGATGTCACTCCAAACAAAAATGAATAGATCTGAATATGAGGATTTTTGACATACATTTAGGCGATTATAGTTTCAATCATTTAATAAAATAGTAGTCGTAAAATATTCATTCCTTTAAACTTATTTTACAATAATACGTCTAGTTAGAGTTAAATATAAACAAATCTAAGTAAAATTTACATTGTGATTAAATTAATTAGTCAAACATTGTAACGTATTTAACTCAAAGTGAAAACCATATATTCTTTTGAAATTTCAGTAAATCGGACCTATGATATAATAGTTAACATCATTTAATGGATAGGGCTTATCCTGCATGTCTGACGTTCCAGGTTCTGGGATCAAAATGAACTGGTTGCCCACGCCCTCCTAAAATACTCATTAACACCTTTCATTTGATACTCATATCGTACAAAAAAATTCTAGAGTCACCCCTGGTCCACCTTTATGGCGATATCTCGAAAAGGCGTCCACATATAGAACTAAGGCCCACACCCTCTTAAAATACTCATTAACACCTTTCATTTCATACTCATATCGTACAAACAAATTCTAGAGTCACCCCTGGTCCACCTTTATGGCGATATCTCGAAAAGGCGTCCATCTATAGAACTTAGGCCCACGCCCTTTTAATATACTCATTAATACCTTTCATTTGATACCCATATCGTACAAAATAAATTCTAGAGTCAACCCTGGTCCATCTTTATGGCGATATCTCGAAAAGGCGTCCATCTATAGAACTAAGGCCCACGCCCTTTTAAAATACTCATTAATACCTTTCATTTGATACCCATATCGTACAAAATAAATTCTAGAGACACCCCTGGTCCACCTTTATGGCGATATCTCGAAAAGGCGTCCATCTATAGCACTTAGGCCCACGCCCTTTTAAAATACTCATTAATACCTTTCATTTGATACCCATATCGTACAAAATAAATTCTAGAGTCACCCCTGGTCCATCTTTATGGCGATATCTCGAAAAGGCGTCCATCTATAGAACTTAGGCCCACGCCCTTTTAAAATACTCATTAATACCTTTCATTTGATACCCATATCGTACAAAATAAATTCTAGAGACACCCCTGGTCCACCTTTATGGCGATAACTCGAAAAGGCGTCCACCTATAGAACTAAGGCCCACGCCCTTTTAAAATACTCATTAATACCTTTCATTTGATACCCATATCGTACAAAATAAATTCTAGAGCCACCCCTGGTCCATCTTTATGGCGATATCTCGAAAGGGCGTCCATCTATAGAGCTTGGGCTCACTCCCTTTTAAAATACTCATTATTACCTTTCATTTGATACCCATATCGTACAAACAAATTCTAGAGTCAGGCCTGGTCCACCTTTATGGCGATATCCCTCCTCTTAAAATACTCTTTAATACCTTCCATTTGATCCACATGTCATACAAACACATTCCATGGTTACCCTAGGTTCTTTTTACAACATGGTGATTTTCCCTTACTTTGTCTCCACAGCTCTCAACTGAGTATGTAATGTTCGGTTACACCCGAACTTAGCCTTCCTTACTTGTTTTATTATCGTTTCTGAAAATTTGCTACATAAGTTTCAAACAGACTTATACCAATTGTACCCAAAAGGGACTAGAGGGGATCAATTATACCCCAATAAAACAAAAGAGATCAACCGCAGAACACTCTATTTAGGGATTAATCGCATGATTTTTTGTAGGGTCGTTTGCATTGACACTTTGCAAGAGAACACAGCTCATAGTTTATGGGAAGAATACCATCTACCCCTGATGATTTATATTGTGAGAAGCTATTTATTGCCCGCTTAATTTTATCCACTGCCAAACTTTTCCCATAAGTGCAAAGGTTGCTTTCTGCTATACCGCGCTACCTCCTCGGGGCAATTCGGAAAGTGAGCATCTATAAATATCCCCGGGATTTCAGCTGCTGACTCTGCCATCGGCGCGCTTGAGAAATGTATTATTTTATTGATTTTTGGCTAGATACTTTGCAAGCCCTAAGCTCTTTATGGACTCGTAAGAACTTTGCTCTTACCTTCCTATATTCCTATGCTCTGTCACTTATTGAATGACAATCATTGAAAACTTTCCTGAGATTCGAGCTCCGAGCTCGATTAAGGTCTTTCTTGAATAATTTTTGGCTAGAATCTTTGCAAGCTCCGCTGAGTCCTTCGTGTACTCGATAGACTCGCAATGTCCTCGCCAGGTTTTTATTCTTGCACTGCATATGGATTGCTTATATTCCCTTATAGAGGTCCCATGATCCTGAATGACACTTATTGAATGGCATTCATTGAAAAAAAAAAATTAAAATTAATGTTAGGCGCGATAACCTCCGAAGAGACCTAAGGCCGAGCTTCTCTTCCAATTTGCGTCGAGCTCCTCTTGATTTTCCCTACAAATTGGCCGGAAGTGACCCACATGTTTTATGCCGACTCCGAATGGCATCTGCGAGACAGATGAGTTTTCACTGAGAGCTTTTCATGGCAGAAATACACCCGGAGCGCTTACCAGACGCTGCCGAGGGCGACCTCGCTTACAAAAATGTTCTTCTAATTGAAAAATCTTATTTCTAAAATTTTGATGTTGTTTTGCCCGGGGTGTGAACCCAGGGCATACGGTGTGGTAGGCGGAGCACGCTACCATCCCACCACGGTGGTCACATTCATTGAAAATTTTACTGAGATTCGAGCTCCGGGGCAATCTGGAAAGTGGTCATCTATAAGAGTGTCTAGGGTTTCAGCTGCTGATCCTACCCATGTTCCATCTTTGCGCTTGATAAACATCTTTCTTGAATGATTTTTGGCTAGAATCTTTGAAAGCTCCGCTGAGTCCTTCGTGGACTCTATAGACTGGCAATGTTCTCGCCAAGATTTTTTTCTGACACAGCATATGGCTTACTTATATAACTCGTAGAACTTCTATGCTCCTGAATATCACTTATTTAATAGCCTTCATTGAAAATCTTCCTAAGACCTCGGGTCGCAAAAGCTTTTATCCCCACATAGAGCGATTGGACGGGCAACTTTGTACGCTACCTTACTCGGTCTTTTAGATTTGCTGGAGATGCGAGTTATGTCTTGTTTCTACAAAGCTCTTCACTCACTACCTTGTTGAATAGCCTTCAAGATGTTTTTTTTTTGCGCTTTGTTTATTTCACCCTCCCAGTCTATAACGGACAGTACTATGCAATAATTATACAGGGAGATCTTTTTCGAGCCCTCCCAGTTCCTTACGTGGAGATCGCTGGAATCAGTTGTTATTGTGATATCAAAGACCATCCCTCACCCTGCGGAGCTTCCTGAACTCGGGAAGACTAAGGTGGAAGATTTGCTCCTGTTACATATACGGAGAATATCATCCAATGAGTCGGCAGTCAATTCAAGACTCAAAAAAAGAGCAAAATTTTAAATATCATACTTCAGCAGTTTAACCTTAAGCAAAGATACCACTTTGTTCCAAACTATGTATGTATATGTATTTTTTGTACAAAAGGAATACATCCTTCCGTTAACAAACTAGCTTGGATCTTAACCATTTATCAACACGTTATATTCACTAATTGTACTTTCGTTACAGGATAATACAACTGTTGAACACAATGAACTCAAAATATGCATAGGTAAAAGAAGAAAAATATATGTTTGCAAGTGTGTAAAATTATGCATGATTAAGGTGCATATGAAAGTAACTGAGTAAGTAAGAATGATGCTATGAGTTTAAACTTAAATTTGATAGCTGCTACAACATCAGGCAGTTGAGCTTGTCGGAACTTGTGGGCATGTATATAGCTCAGTTACAGGTTTATAGTCTGGTCATATGATATATTACTTACACATGCTTATGTGTGTGTTTACCTTTGTCGTTATAGATGCACAATGCATGGTTGCCATTTATCTTATATATATTGTACCAAAATATATACTAAAAGTCTCAACAGACAGGCATGGAAGTGAGCAGTAAATTCTTGGAGTTCAAACTTAATATGGGATTGTCTTTAGCATGACTCGATATGAAATCGTGTCCATTTCAAACTATGTGATCTGATTTGACCTGATATTATTTGATCACACTTAACGTAAACTATTTGATGTAGAGTAAGGCCTATTTGATCTGAGATCATATGATGTGATACGATTTTAATTGGTCTGTTATGTTATCACAGGAAATAAAATTGTATGATTTATTCAACATCATGCGGTATGTTATGATTTTATCATTAGACAGCAGTAAAGAGGGTAAAAGAAATATAGCACTAATCATCATGGTTCAAAATTTAGCTTAGATTGCCATGAGGATGACTCGATATGACATGGTATGATGTGAAGCATACCTTATTTAACTATTACGATGTCACAGAAAATTAAATGGCATGATGTTACTAAATTCAAGCCATATGATATAATTGATCATTAACCAGGCTTAGATGAAGACAGAAAGACTGAAAATTAAATGGCATGATGTTACTAAATTCATGCCATATGATATGATTGATCATTAACCAGGCTTAGATGAAGACAGAAAATTAAATGGCATGATGTTACTAAATTCATGCCATATGATATAATTGATCATTAACCAGGTTTAGATGAAGACAGTAAAAATTTATTACCAATTCTTAGACTTCAAAGCTTAATTTATATTGCCATCATATGAGCTGACTTAATTTGATAAGATTGGATCGAGTTAAACTTAAGCTATTTGACGCAAAGTACACCTCATTTATTCTGACTGTCTAAGCTTTGGGCAATTGAGGGCGAGCAGTTTAATAAGAGTTATAAATGAGTAATTTTATGTGCTTGTAAGCGTATGAGTCGTGGCACAGTGGCTGACGTACCCGACCAAACGCCCGGGGTTGCGGGTTCAACTCCCACCAAGCATTCCCTTTTTTTTAAATTTATAAATTATTATTAATGGACTGTATTGAGTTTATGGGGTTTTTGATTTAATGTATTCCATTTATTGAGTTAGGTAGTTTTAGTGTTATTGGTGTATTTAAGTCATGCGAGGATGCATTGCATCAGTACACCTTTATTTATTTATTTGTGTTTATTTTAAGGGATTCAGTTTATTAAGTTGGGTAGTTTTAGTGTTATTGGTGTGTTTAAGTCATGGGAGGATGCATAGCATCAGTACACCTTTTATTTATTTAATTTGGGGGCGAGCACTGGGGGCTCTGAGGCTTCGCTCTACTGAGCCACCTCATCCTCTATTTGAAGAACCCTTTAAAATGTGATATGGAGGCGAGCACGGGACGGCTCTGAGCTATTGGCACCCCATTTTCTACAAGAAAAACCTCTATTTATTTAATTTGGGGCGAGCGTTGGGCACTCTGAGGTTTCGCTCTAATGAGCCACCTCATCTTCTATTTGAAGAACCCCTTCAAAGTGTGATATGGAGGCGAGCACTGGGCTCTGATGTATTAGCACACCATCCGAAGAACCTCGCTTTTAATTAAAAAACTCAAACTATGTCTTTAGAATATTTCACTAACCAGTTGAGAATTACAAGCACACTCAATGGCTACTGAAACAAACGAACGAAAAATGTTCATAGTTTAAGTCGCTTAAACATACTCCCCCCTTAGACGGCTTAGTCGTCTAATGAAACTTCCATACGAGCCAGTGATCCGGCTCGAAGGACCATGTCTAAGCTTTGGGCAATTGAGGGCGAGCAGTTTAATAAGAGTTATAAATGAGTAATTTTATGTGCTTGTAAGCGTATGAGTCGTGGCACAGTGGCTGACGTACCCGACCAAACGCCCGGGGTTGCGGGTTCAACTCCCACCAAGCATTCCCTTTTTTTTAAATTTATAAATTATTATTATTAATGGACTGCATTGAGTTTATGGGGTTTTTGATTTAATGTATTCCATTTATTGAGTTAGGTAGTTTTAGTGTTATTGGTGTATTTAAGTCATGGGAGGATGCATTGCATCAGTACACCTTTATTTATTTATTTGTGTTTATTTTAAGGGATTCAGTTTATTAAGTTGGGTAGTTTTAGTGTTATTGGTGTGTTTAAGTCATGGGAGGATGCATAGCATCAGTACACCTTTTATTTATTTAATTTGGGGGCGAGCACTGGGGGCTCTGAGGCTTCGCTCTACTGAGCCACCTCATCCTCTATTTGAAGAACCCTTTAAAATGTGATATGGAGGCGAGCACGGGACGGCTCTGAGCTATTGGCACCCCATTTTCTACAAGAAAACCCTCTATCTATTTAATTTGGGGCGAGCGTTGGGCACTCTGAGGTTTCGCTCTAATGAGCCACCTCATCTTCTATTTGAAGAACCCTGTTTACGCCCCTCCTTATTGTTCAACCTACGTCGCACATGCATTTCCAACCAGTCTTCGAATTTGCATTACTCTCTACGTCGCACATACATACATCGATACATACCTACGATTCTAACGTCACATCATCGCTGTCGTTGTCGTTGCTTGCATTTAGCTAATTTCTTCGCTTTATGCTCAACCCACTGTCCATCTACCGTCGTCATCGCCTTAGTCGCTGCAGCATTCATACATTTGGGTTGTTGGATATACATATAATTTTACATATGCACACATAACAACACGCATAGTTTTTGGTCTCTTCGCACTTATTGTTTTGTTTACCTATTTCAAGAAATCATACGAGATTTTCTACGGTAATCGTCAATGTAATATAACAGAGCTTTTCCATGGAATGTTCCTACAAATTTTTTCTGCTAGCATTGAATTCATTTTTAGCTTTTAAGATTATTAACTTTGTAACCATCGAAGAGTGAACTCCAATAAATCAATTTATTAATTCGAAATTGTTCGGTTAACAATTCTTTAATTGAAGAACCCTTCGCAAGTTTTGTTGAAGGTCAAAGGTTGTAGAAAACGCTCTATAACTCATCCATAGGTCCTTCGAGCCGGATCACCCCGGCTCGCATCATTAACAAGACTCATCAGTCAAAATGTCACAGACCAACGAAGATCGATCATTTGATGCAAATGCCCAATTGACACCAATAGCATCAAATGCCAACAACATACACGTCAAGGAGCTGCAACGAGAACAACTATGTCGCCGAATCTCCGAACTGCGTGAAAACGCGCAGCAATTAAACACTTTGACGTATTCACAGCTGGAATCTAAACTTGCGCTTTTGGAGCATCATTTCACCACATTTGAAAGACTACAATCGGAGTTGGAGCATCTTGATGAGTCTCAGTTTGAGCTAGATCACCGATTAACTTTCGAAGAATCGTTTTGTGAAGTAAAAAGCATCATAATCGATGGTATAGCTGCACTTCGTCGGAGTGATGGGTTTAGTAGCACTATAGTTCCTACACCGAATTCTTCGTCTTCGTCATCGCAACCAGCATCGCACAGATTACCTAAGCTGCAGCTAACGAAATTTAGTGGGAAACACACGGAATGGCTTGACTTTTATAATATGTTTAAGGTTATAGTACACAACAACACAGGACTTGATGACGTGGAGAAGTTCCAATACCTACGCTCTTGCTTAAGTGACAGTGCATTTCGCTTAATACAGTCGCTGGCAGTTACACACGATAATTATCAACGGGCTATAGAGTTACTTGTTAACCGCTACGATAATAAGCGGTATATTTTTCAATCGCACTTGCAAGCCATCTTCGACAACGGAGCTATCAGTCACCCGACAGTTGCCACTTTACGAGAATTCATCGACTCCATAAATGCTCATCTTCGTGCTATGCAGTCCTTGGCAACTCGCACCCAAATCGCCGATGGTATTTTACTGCACCTCATCGTTGCCAAATTGGACCATGAAACACAGTTGAAATGGGAGGAGGAAGTGTCAGTCAAATGGGATAGTGCTACAACTAATGCCTTTCAACTTCCATCATGGGACGATCTGGTCTCGTTCATCGAGCGCCGTTGCCAAACAATAAACATGGTAAAGGCCAGCAACAACGTATCAAGTAAAAACAGCTCATCTAAATTCCCAGCGCGTCCATCAAAGGCTGGCTCAGTATTGGTCACCACATCGAATAACAATAAATGTCCACTGTGCGATGAAGCGGCCACACATAGTGCTTTTAAATGTAGTAAATTTGCCGCTATGGACCCTTTGCAGAGGTATGACGTCGCTAAGAAAAGGAATCTTTGTTTAAATTGCCTGGGTAAAAATCATCAGTCTAGCAAGTGTCCATCAACCAATCGATGCCAACATTGCAAGGTGAGTCATCATACCCTACTTCACCGTAATTCGCCATCGACACTAACATCACCAGACCCCATCCAAGCACCAGCAGCGTCACTGCATTCACATATGAAGAGCAATGATGTAATCCTTGCTACAGCTGTAGTACTACTTCACAACAATAAAGGTAATTCAATTACGGCTCGAGCGCTGCTCGACTCGGCATCTCAGCTTAATTTCATATCAGAACGCATCGCCAATATGCTGAAATTATCTCGAACCAAAATTGCTATGGAAATCAGCGGAATAGGCGCACTACGAACGAAAGCAAAATACGTGGCTCTTATTGGAGTCAAATCCATGCACACTGGATTTACGTCACTAGTGGAAGCCGTCATCATGCCATCGATTTCTTCATCTCAACCACGATGCCCTATAGAGATTGCTGAATGGGGAATACCTCAAAACATCAACTTGGCCGACAAAACATTTCAAATCCCTGGTGTCATTGATTTGCTTCTTGGTGCCGGCATTTTCTTCGACATCCTGTCTGTGGGGCAAATAAAACTGCAGAAACACTTACCCATTCTGCAAAAGACGCAACTGGGTTGGGTAGTGGCTGGAGCCCTCACTACGTCTTCTTCGCTCTCATTATCCTCGGTGTTTACTTCATCCTCAACAACGTACACCGAGTCGTCGTCACTAACGAATTCATCGCTTGAATCTCTTCTGGAAAGGTTCTGGAATGTAGAAGACGTTTGCTACAAGCCACTTGTCGATAACGCAACAACTGAGCATGAGTATGAAAAACATTTTCGAGAAAATACGATACGTTGCGTGGTTACGAAGAAGTTCATCGTACGTCTCCCCTTCGAAGAAAATCCTGCTGGGTTAGGTAACTCCTTGGAAACGGCACGTCGAAGATTTTTCGCCATGGAAAAGAGAATTCAGAGTAACCGCATTCTTCACCAAGAGTACAAGGCATTCATGCAAGAATACATTGAGCTACAACATATGGTACCAGTCGATCCGGGCGCGTTAGCTTCGAAGGTAGGTACCTACATTCCCCACCACTGCGTTGTAAAGGAGGAGAGTTCGACAACCAAATTGCGTGTAGTATTCGACGCTTCATGTCGCACTTCAAATGGGCGGTCCTTAAACGAAATTCTACACGCAGGGCCCACACTACAA
The DNA here is from genome assembly GCF_040869045.1 of Eurosta solidaginis. Lineage (NCBI taxonomy): Eukaryota > Metazoa > Arthropoda > Insecta > Diptera > Tephritidae > Eurosta > Eurosta solidaginis. The sequence continues at coordinate 41,809,333 of NC_090322.1, read as the reverse complement.
GACGATATTGTAAAAATTCTGCTTCGGTTTCGAACTCACCGGTTCGTTCTTATGGCCGACATCACTAAAATGTATCGGCAAATCATCGTTGATCCACGCGATGCAAAATGGCAGTGTATATTGTGGCGTAACTCTCCTGCAGAGCCTCTAATAACATATCAACTTCAAACGGTAACGTACGGTACCAGCTGCGCCCCGTTCCTAGCAGTTCGCTGCTTACAACAACTTGCACGTGAAAACCTCGAAAGCTACCCTATTGGATCGCGAGTCACTCTTCGCGACTTCTACGTCGACAACCTCATGACAGGGGGGAAAACAATAGGGGAAGTGCTAGAAATCAAGACTGAAGTTACCGCACTACTAGCATCAGGTGGCTTTCCACTTCGTAAATTCGCGTCCAATTGCAACGAAATTATTGAGGACATACCAAGCGGTGACGTTGAAGAAATTATCACAGCAGATGAAATGAGTTACATAAAGGCTCTGGGACTGAAATGGTCACCAACAAGGGACAATTTCATCTTCTCGTACCGCTCATCGCAACATAATTCATCGAAGCTAACCAAACGCACTATATTGGCACAAGTAGCAAGCTTCTTCGACCCGCTAGGAATACTTAATCCTATCATCGTTAAGTGCAAAATCTTGTTGCAACGCCTCTGGAAACTACGTCTAGCATGGGATGAGAGTGTACCGCTTTCTATTCACACAGAATGGGAGAGTATCTGCCATCAACTGACCCTCGTCAATCGGATCAAAGTGCCACGGTACGTATACTTTAACAATAACACTAATTTACATGCCTTTGCAGATGCAAGCGGTAAGGCTTATGGGGCATGTATCTATGCCGTTTCTTGTGATGAAAATGCTATCCATTCAACTCTTATCTGTGCCAAGTCACGAGTTGCACCAACGAAGGAGATAACCCTGCCTAAATTGGAGCTTTGTGCTGCTCTGTTGCTCTCAGAGCTGCTTCATTCGATTTTAGAAACATTCAGCGCACAGAAGAGCAATGTACACTGTTGGTCTGACTCAACTATCACCTTGTCATGGTTGCAACGCGAACCACATTGCTGGACAACATTCGTCGCCAACCGAGTTGCAAAAATACAACACATTACTGCTGACTTCACATGGCATCATGTCCCATCTGAAGAGAATCCAGCAGATTTAGTATCGCGTGGAACGTTAGTAGAGGCCCTCATCGATAATAAATTGTGGTTCAGTGGGCCAGATTTTTTGACAAAGGAAAGCGAGTTCTGGCCACGCAACCCAGTTGCCGCTTCGCAAGAACTTCCAGAACAGCGCGCACTTTGTGTTTCATTAACATCGTCGCCACAAAAAGATATCATAGCTGAACACAAATATGTGAATAGGTACGGAAAACTGCTTCGGATATTTGCTTACGCTAAACGTTTTATTTCATCCCTTCGTCATCGCTTCGTGGAATCGGGACCAATCACGGCCAAAGAACTAGATGAGTCTCTAATGACTGTGTGCCGATATATCCAGAGTGTAGAATTTGCCGAAGATTACAAAACACTACAAACATCTGAGGTCAATCGTAATTCCACACTCAATCAATTATCGCCATTTCTGCACGATGACATAATCAGAGTGGGTGGAAGAATTTCTAATTCATCACTGCCGTGGTCTACGAAACACCCAATTCTCCTTCCCAAGGCACACCCATTCGTGCGAACCCTCGTTGAAGCTACGCATCGTCAACACCTCCATGCTGGATGCCAAACTCTCTTGAGCATCCTTCGTGACAAGTACTGGATTATCAATGCTCGAAGTATAGTTAAGCAGGTAGTTCACAAGTGCATTTTATGCTATCGCAACAAACCCAAGCTAGAACAGCAACTCATGGGAGCACTTCCTCCAGAACGCGTTCAGCCTGCTTATCCCTTTGAAATTGCTGGGGTTGACTATTGCGGTCCTTTGTCAATAACTCAAAGAATTAGAAGCAAGGGCCCTATCAAAGTATACATAGCATTGTTCATTTGCTTCACAACAAAGGCCGTGCATATGGAGTTGGTGCCAGACCTGAGTACTGCCGCGTTCATTTCTGCTCTCAAGAGATTTTTTGCACGCAGAGGCAAATGCCGCACAATTTTCTCAGACAATGCAACAAATTTCGTCGGAGCAAATCGAGAGTTGAAGGAGATGTTATCGGAATTTACATCACAAAAACATATTAATACAGTCCAATCAGCTTGCGCAGACGAAGGCATAGAATGGAGATTCATACCGCCACGGTCACCGCATTTTGGCGGACTTTGGGAAAGCGCAGTAAAATGTGCCAAATATTATCTCCGACGGGTTATCGGCGCAACATTGCTCACATTCGATGAGCTAAATACAGTTTGTTGTCAAGCTGAGGCAATGATCAACAGCCGCCCGCTTACACCCTTGTCTACTAGCCCTGACGATCTTCGTGAGCTTACTCCTGCTCATTTTTTGATTGGCAGAAATCTCACCACGGTAGTTGAACCATCGGTCCAACAAATTCCTACTGGGTTGTTAGATGGTACAATCAATGCAACAAAACTTTTGGGAACGCTGGCGGCAGGAATACTTAAAGGAATTAATGGTCCGTACCAAGTGGAGGACAACATATCAAAATTTAAAAATCAACGACATGGTTCTTATTAAGGACGATTCCACACCACCCCTGAAGTGGCCACTAGGTAGAGTTGTTGATACTTTCATTGGAACTGATGGCATAGTACGAGTGGTTCTTATCAAAACTGCTGAAGGAACATACAAAAGAGCAGTGACTCGAGTATGTAAACTACCAATAGAACTATCATCATATCAACAGTAACAATTGAAAGCAAGCTTTCAAGGGGGGTGGATGTTTACGCCCCTCCTTATTGTTCAACCTACGTCGCACATGCATTTCCAACCAGTCTTCGAATTTGCATTACTCTCTACGTCGCACATACATACATCGATACATACCTACGATTCTAACGTCACATCATCGCTGTCGTTGTCGTTGCTTGCATTTAGCTAATTTCTTCGCTTTATGCTCAACCCACTGTCCATCTACCGTCGTCATCGCCTTAGTCGCTGCAGCATTCATACATTTGGGTTGTTGGATATACATATAATTTTACATATGCACACATAACAACACGCATAGTTTTTGGTCTCTTCGCACTTATTGTTTTGTTTACCTATTTCAAGAAATCATACGAGATTTACTACGGTAATCGTCAATGTAATATAACAGAGCTTTTCCATGGAATGTTCCTACATATTTTTTCTGCTAGCATTGAATTCATTTTTAGCTTTTAAGATTATTAACTTTGTAACCATCGAAGAGTGAACTCCAATAAATCAATTTATTAATTCGAAATTGTTCGGTTAACAATTCTTTAATTGAAGAACCCTTCGCAAGTTTTGTTGAAGGTCAAAGGTTGTAGAAACCGCTCTATAACTCATCCAAACCCCTTCAAAGTGTGATATGGAGGCGAGCACTGGGCTCTGATGTATTACCACACCATCCGAAGAACCTCGCTTTTAATTAAAAAACTCAAACTATGTCTTTAGAATATTTCACTAACCAGTTGAGAATTACAAGCACACTCAATGGCTACTGAAACAAACGAACGAAAAGTGTTCATAGTTTAAGTCGCTTAAACCTTATATATTTTGATATGATTTTACTCAATCTCATAGACTGTCAAAGTAAATAAAATGGTACATCATGTGATATGATGTGATTGTATCAAATGTGCTACCTCATTTAATTTGATATGATATTATGATGATATGATCTGATTTCCTTTCGTCAGATGTGATGTCACAGAAAAAGGTTGTATGTACATCATTAAGTCCAACCCATATGATGTGGTTGATAATTTAACAGCCTTAGAACTTAGAATACATGTAAAAAGTATACAACTTGAAAAAAAAAAATGTTATAACATGAATAAAAACAATATGAGTTCACATATTTTGTTCCGATGCGACCTAATCCATCGTTTAATTATTTAATTAAGTCTACGATATTTTAGGAAACGATATGATATGGTGTAGTTGACATTTTATAAGACAACACCAATCAATGCGTAGATGTCATCTTACCACGTTCAATCTAATTGTATATGCTTTTATTCCTTGTATGATATATTTAATACGATTATATAATCCCTCAGGTGATAACCACTTTTAAATGTTATATTGCCTCGTCAATCTCATATCGCCTCGTACCTGTGATCTAACATGGTTTGAGATCATTGGCATAACCTCACAATAAACGTAGTATCAAACTATACCTTTAAAAGAATAAAGTTTTGTACACCGTGACGTGATGTGACATGGTATAAGTTACCTTGGCCATCTTATATGAGGAAGTGTGATGTGATCTTTTCTCTCTGAATTGTATGTTAAAAAAAGACTAACTTCCAAATTCGTGTTCCCTTCTTTACTATCGCAACCATCATCAGCATCATCATTACCACCGTCATTATGAAGGTCAAGGTCACCACCATAACTACATATCAATTTTCTCCTTCGTCTTCCTTTCCTTCTACTTTTCACTCCTATGTGCATTTGTTTTTCCTTTGCCGTTGTTTTGTTTCCCTTTCTTATCCATCCTTCCTTTCCTCTTCCGTTTTTTTTATCTCCACCGCCTTTCATTTGTGTTCTCTTTCTCCTTTCCATCTCTTTTCTTTTTGCACTACCTTTTCCCACTTAACTTTTCGATCAGTTCTCGCTATCTTTTCCCTTTCTGTCGTCACAGTTTTTTTTTTTCTCTACTTTGGCTATTTTGATCTTCTCTGGGCTCACTCCCTGACCTCATCACTTGGGTTCTATTGGCACTCATAACAACTCAGCGAATAATTAAGCATATATAATTAGGGATTACGACTTACACGTAACTGACATAATGCATGTTACGATATCATTTTATTGGGCCGATATGGTCGTGTGACATCTTACCATACCATATCATCTAACATTAAATAATAGCTCAGAAATCATGGCGAAATAAAAAGGGTAGGATCACCTGATAAGTTGATGTGATCCTTTACTAGATTTTATCTAATTTGTTGCATTTTTTTTGTAATATGACATCTATTGACATAGCCTGATTTGATGTCTTTGGAATTTGAGCCATAAAACCATATATATCCAGTTAGTTTATTTTAAAGAGACTTCTTAGGAGGTAGGGTGATCGCGTTTCATCTCATATGATGTGGTGTGATCATATGATCTAACATTGTTTAATACATTTTTGATGGCTTCGTATCAAATAAAAAAAAGTACCAAATTCAATATAATTATACAATAACGGCAACCTTACACTAGTATGCTTGTATTGCACTTGATATCTTTTTTAGTTCTGGAAGCAAGCTAAAAACAACTCTGCACAACACATAGACACAATCACAGCCATGTATATGAATTTTACCTAGAAATAAATAGATTTGTATTATAGCCTTCATTAATAACTGGTTTTGTATTATTACGTGCAATTTTAGTTATTGTACTTACTGAGTATGCATTTTACTTATTCGACCTGCCATCATGTTAACATGCAAATCTACTTAACGAAATTGAAGCTTCTGCTGCAAAATAAGCAGTAAGACAAAAATACCTTTTTAGTTTGTCAAACTAAGTTGGCACTTATTGCATTTGATAAGGTCATAGAGTTACGGTTATGTAGAGCGCATATGTATTGATCGGAGGGATAGTGCAGCTGCGAACCTGACATTGTACATAGCTGAACCTAAAATTCGAGCTCTATTAGGTGGGTGCATTATCCATATGGGCAAAGGTATGCTCAGTCTATCCAGAATCGTGTGGAGGTTTCACTTCCGTCACCCAAATTATTGTATTGATTTCGTACAAATGCGAACAAAGCGGATTTCAAACTAAGATCCCCACAACCTTGTGCCCGCCGGTGACAGAGAAAGGTAGGAGAGCAGCTACGCGCAGGTGATATCGCCGAGGTAGTTGCGATGCAAGAACAGTGATGGTTCTACACAGAGAGAGTAATAGCCGACTGTGGTTTTGGTATAGGTGGCATTCGGAGAGGATATTAACGAAATTAGCCCTCATCAGGGAGTGATGACGGAATACTATTAGTAACGGTGACGTTCGGAGAGTAATGAAGGAATATTATTAGTGACAGTGATGCTTGGAGAGTATATAAAGGACGTTGGCCCTCGCCAGAGTTTGATGACGTAGCACTATTAGTCACGGTTACGCTTGAAGGGAGGATATGACAGACATTGATCTTCACAAAAGAGTGATTGTTGTTTTTGTTGTAGCGATAAAGACACTCTCAGCGTTGTGTTGTCGATGTCGATGATTCTGATAAGAATATTAGCGATGTTGGCTCTCACCATAGAGTGATGACGGTGATAATGGTCTAGACTGAGGGACAGTGTTGGGTTTATCTTGGATGAAGTGGCATTAGTAATATGAACTATAACACCACTGTTATGCCATTAGCGGCCCCTCTTATCTATGCGAAATTTCCGCGCTTCCATTTCTCTCAAACAACAGGGGAGACCGTTGTCTAAAACTAACGTTGTTAAACCGCCTCCTACTTTTCGATAGGAATATAAGCTCATTATATTGGATCTAGCATTCTACCAAGATAGTAGGAGAGTAAGCTCCGCCACAGGCAATGGGACATGTGTGCTCATGCATTGCCTTTTTTCTGAGTAGCAGGAGAGGCATATACCTTCCTTCTCAAAAGAAATATTGGAAAAGTAATGTTTCCCTATGAATAGATGGGAAGTCCAGTTTGACGCAGCAAAAGTGGTAAAAAACCCCACTCTGACCCCCTAGAGAGTCCCCTGCCAGCCGTTAACAGCAGCTTGTAGCCACTTCACTCATCCGTCACGTGAATAACAGCCACCGAGCAGTGAGAAATTCATAGAGATCTCCGCATAGTTAACCATTCGACCTACCGCAATAGAATCTTCGACTATCGAATTCACTTTCTGCTTTCATCAAACACAAATTTGAAAAAAAAATAAAAAAAATGCATTGTCATGCATAAGCAGACAAGCAAGTAAGTTAATCCTTGCATTATGCATTTCTAGTGAGCACTTGAATGTGCTCACGCATCTAAATAACTTTCAAATTTTTCGAAAGATAGTTTGTGCTGAACTATCGAAATTTATGCAAATGTGCCTTGGTTCAATGTGTTCAATCAACACATTTGGAGTATCAAAAGGTACTTTGTTGTAACTGTGGAAAATCTGAAATGTTTTCACCAAAAAATTAGAATTTTCATTACACTTTCGAACGTTGATGATTTCGGGTGGCTATAATGCGTTGGCATATTAATTTACCTAATTGCAATATCCTGCTTGGTACTGAATTTTAGTATGAGTTTAAAATATTGGTAATAAGTGCTCAATACAAAAAATACTTTTTATGCGACGTAAATTAAAGTTTGTTTCATCTGCATTTGTATCCACAATTTGTTTGACGACCAAACGGAAAACTCCCAATTAGGTACCAAAACTTATGTTACAAAATAACTCCACCTCATGGCAAATGCTGAAAGTTTCCTAGGACCTAACTTAATTACTGAAATCTGGCAACTCTGCCACCCCTAGTAGCTGGAGCCTTTGCCTCGTGCACACAGAACACGAACGAAGAACGTGCTCAACCGTTTCTTACTGCAGCTCGCACTTCCCACATCAGCTATTACTAACTAGGCCATCCCGGCTCTTAGGTCTTTTCCCCTTATGCAACTTTGTGAGTCTAATTTCGTAGCATATGCACATTAGAGTGGAGCGAAATTTTTTTTTTCATCAGACTGCAATCTAATAGTAAAAATCTGGTGCCTTTTGGGCTTAAATTACGTCTGGCAAAATTTTGTCCAATTCGGATTAGAGTAACTGCCTCCGCAGCGGTGAAAATATGAAAGTTCCCAATTTTGCAAAACACTACTTCATATAGGTACGTAAAAAATTTGCATTTTTTATTTTTTCGATTTAAACTGTTGAATTATACATTATACTAATTCCCGTAAACATTTTTTGCCTTTAACTCTATAAGTATCTTCAGTAGTTTGGCCACTATGCCAAAAAACGTTCAAAAAACTTTGAAAAAATAACGAATTTTTTTTTTTAATTTCAGATTTAACCACTTTAAAATCAGAAAAAGTCTATGGACAAAAAAAAAGCTAGCCCTTCTATGCTGTAGTAAATTTAATTACGAAAATTTTAAGCGTACTAGTGCAACATTATGATGTGCCCTTGACTTTACAAGCCGTGCTATATTGAAAGTCCTTAATCAAAAATTTTCTGTTTTTACCCATGAAATTTTATTTTTGCATTCGTTAAAAGGGTATGATGTTTCCTAAAACACTTGTTGCATAGTATTAATACTAAAAAATAGTAGACGAGGTAAACAATAGTGAAATTCTTTGAAGCAGTGCAAATAGAGTCAGTTTTAAAAAAAATTTGTTTAATGTTGGTGCGCGTCGAATTCTCGTAGACTTATAATTAATCGCCGTCCTGTGCCTTAATTTTTTCGATCTATTATAAACGGAAATCAATCTTGTTTTTATAAGATTAGTTCGGAAGTATTCGAAAATATATTTACCGGAACTTGTCACGCACGCGTTGTTTTCAGTGATGTTTTTATTGATTTCAAGCGGTCAGTATGCAAAGATCTCGAAGTGTGAAATGTCATATTTTTGGGCATACTTGTGAAATAAAAGATAATGTTTTACCCACATACGAAGATGTGATAAAGTTATATGAATGGATGAGACATCAATTGAAATTGCAATTAAAAACAGCAAAAGAACCCACTTTTTTGGAGATAGCAGATATCGTGACGTCCAGAATAGAAAGTATATGGCGAACTACATCTATTCCGACAGTAACACGAACGAGGGTCATTCAACTGTTAAAGACATTTCATTTAAAATATAAAAACCTACTTAAGTCTATCAAGAGGCTTTCCCCAGAAAAGTTATAAAGTTTTCGGCAAAGTAGTGCGAAACTTTTTGATTTAGCAACATGCTAGTGCAAAGAATTAAGTCGGTGCATTTGTCCTAAAAATAAAAAGGTTCCTCAACAAAACTTTTCTGATAGATCAAAGAACGTTGCGATAGATGAAAATCAGTGGAGTTGACGTCTCTGCCTCAAAGAAGTTGCAAAGAACTTTGAAAAGGAAACAGCAAATAGAAAATCGCCCAAGCACATCCCAAAATAATTCAACGTTAGCGGTATTAGACCAGAGCATTTCTTCCGCGGCATCATCGGATTCAGAAATTTCAGAATACACAATTGGTACAAGCGCTCCTGTGAAGAAAATTAAAAAGTCTGTGCCCGTCCATTTTCCTACGTTATCGAAGACATGTGATCGATATGAAGCATCAGACAGAGCAGCAGCGGCAATAGCTTCATCTGTTCTGTTCGACATTGGATCTGATGCCGAGGTAATTGATAGACACAAGGTACGAAGAGAAAGATTTAAACTACGGAAAAACTTGATCGAAAACTCAAAAGTCACAGAGCTAATAGCATTATACTTTGAAGGCACTGCGGAGGCAGAAGACATTGACCGATTTCAATAAAAAAAGAGGGTATTTTTTTGTTATTATAAGGCACCTATTCCCCCTATTAGAACTCTGAAACTTGAAAAAAAAATGTTTTCCATATGTTGACGCTCCAGCCTAATGCACATCTTCTTAGAAATGTTGCAGCCGCGCACCTCTGTCAACGTCTCACCTGGTTTATGTATCATAATCAACTTCTGTCTGTTTTTTCTTTCACCCAAACGGATTTGGACATCTACTGTAGATTAATTGAACACCTTTCTGTTTTCCTATATCCCTTTATAACCGCAAACCTAGTAACAATTTATGGTCTGGTCTGAGCGTTCCACCAATGCTTTTTGCATTCTAATACACTTATTGATTAAGTACTGTGTAATATTATTGCCTTGATTGCTGCGGGACTGCAGCTTGAGCACGCTTCCTCTGAAACTTCTGATGCTTTCTGCACGACTGCAACTTCCGTCTGAAAGACACCTCAGTTATCTGTCAGCCTATACATGTCAAGGTATACATGGATATAGTATGTTTGTGGTTTTCACACCCTTGCGCCAACCCTCCAGCTGTATTGTGGCCCCAAGTGCTCTTTCCAATATCAGCCACTGGACCATGTATTGCGTTCGCCCTATATTTAATGACGATGTACTGCTATGTTCATACGACCTGCGCTCAAGCTGCTTCGCGGCCTTTAAGACTTTTTGGTAGCGCTAAATCTTTGGCCATACAATTGATTGCTTGTGCTACTATCAAAAACAACTGGTCAGAATCCCGAAATAGAGTCCTGATATGGGTTCCTGATTGAACCTGAGGTAGTCCCTAATCTATTGAAAACAACCCCAAATTAATTTTATTGTAGTCTCAAATTGATTCCCCAAATAACCCCGTAATATTCCCGTAATAATCTATCTCAAAATAATTCCGAAATAATCTCTTAAACAATCCTTAAATTATTACAAAATTATATTATCGTATCCCTCAAAATAATATGGAAATAGTCCCACAAAAATCTCGAAAGATTCCTTAAACTATCTAAACAATATAATCGAAAGACTCCTGGAAAGTTTGAAATTTTTCCCGAAATGATCACGAAAACTATTCCAAAATTACCCGGAAACAGTTCTGAAATTTTTTGGAGACCATATTCTAAATGGTTCAGAGATTATTCTCAAATACAATACCAAGTTCAAATCGCCGGTCCAGACGGGATATTCCCTGATTTGTTGTAGATGGCAGGTGGAATCATTGTAAAATGGCTTAGAACAATCTTTAAGGGGTGCAGAAAACTGAACAACGTCCCGCAATCTTGAAGAACGGATCGAGTAGTCTTCAAAAAACTACAGGCCTCTTAGTCTTATATGTTATCTGCTCAAAACACCAGAGAGATTGATAGATGTACAAATAAAATCGAATATGAATGAAGCATTCCGCTCTTCAACACAACATGCTTACACTAAAGGTAAGTCAGTTGATAGTGCATTACATAAGGAGAAAGCGCCCGAACACCGCGAATACTACCTAGACATTGCCGTGGACCTTCAACGATGGCTCGAGATAAGCAATCATCGATAGTATCAACTTGATTTAAGTACGTCCGATCTTAACGATTTGGAGGACCAGTCAAACTTACGGCGGTCATCACAAGCGGTAAATGTCTACCAACAATTAGTTCTCTGATGGATTAGGGATGTACATGACTAGGTATCTGGGGTCGGTATAGCCGCCAACGCGAAAAAACCTATCAAGTATTATTTCTAGTAAATATGAGGTACCTAATTTGTCTAAGCCTAAACTTGGCGGCTTCTTTGTGAAGTTGGTATTAGTGTTAAACTAAAAATTACGTATACGCCCAGTTGCGGTCGTTGTACAAAATATTGTTACGAATTTTGGGGAATTCCTAATTTTTTGCAGGGTCTGTTAACGTTCGAATCTCTGAATATAGCAAAACGTTCTTTATTGAGACTACTTTGGAAGTAGTACTTCACAATTACAATTATCACGTATTTCACTAATAGCATATTTAAAGCAAACTTATTTCTTATTCCTCAGCTAGCGCTGCTTTTATACTCTCTAATACCTTTTTCACCCATTTCTACTAAGGTCTAAACTTTTCGCGAACAGAGCTGCTGTGATTTAAAAAATGAGTTTCGATCACGGATCCGTAACACGTAATACGGGCCTTGATATTTTTTACGTTTCTCTGCTAGTTATATGAGTGTGTGTGTGTGAGTAAGAACTTCGGCTCTTAGCTGCCGACTACATATAAATATGTATGTGAAATATTCTCGTTGCTGTTAGCTTAGCGCTTTACATGTATATGTGGCAGCTTGCTTTGATGTTTACGTCTGCATATGCGTGGCTGTTTACTTTGCTATTGTTGTGCATTTATTTGCTGCTGGTAAATAAGTACTGATGTATAGAACTGCTAATATTCGCCACAATATTTAAGTAGGCGTAAGCCATAACGGCAGTTGTCAATGTAGTTTTAATAAACAAGTATTAAAAATATTCGAACAAATTTGCTAAGCTTACTTAATTACAAGAAAACTAACACACAATTCAAAATCAATATGCTACTCGATTATTTAGACAACGGAATTTAGTCCACAATTTGTGTTATATCAAATCATCACATTTCTGGTGAGCTCCAGTAACGAACGTTGTAATCATGAAAAACGTTTTATTTTTATGCTTACTGAATTTAAACACTCGCATACATACACATTGAACATGACTTTGCCCCTCCCTGCACGCCTATGAATAAAGCCATATTAATAACTAATACTAACAAACACGAACATCAATCGTACAACACAATTGACAATTGGCCAACAACCACACAGAGTATGAGTTATGGCAACATTGCATTGCTATTCTATGGGTCATATATAATCATTTGAGGCGTCGAAGTTCCTATCCTATGCAACCCACATATGTACATTTGCATATGTATAAGTGTGATCTCAAAAGACAAATGGCTTTTAAGATTCAACAATTGTTATTGTGCTCTTAGTCACTCCATTGCCACTTAAACAACCACTCACATAAATTATATTTTCAAATTTACGCCTACAAACTGAGATCATAATTCTTAAATAGGCAAAAGCAGTCAAGTTGGTCAGAAGGTCAGCTTAATGGTTATAGTTTTGAAAATGAGTTTTTGCTAAGCTAACAAGCAGGAAAGCCTAAGGGAGTGTGGATGAGAACTACCACACTTTCCCTAAGTAAATGCCCTAAATGACTGCTGTCAGGAGAAGGCGTGAACTTTCTGATCACTTGCTTTTCAAAAAGTCATCTCCAAGCACAGTTATCTCAAGAGACGCATGCATCATTATTATGAAAATGGGTCCTGCAGTAACACCAGAAGTTATGCAGCCTACCCAAAGCCTCATACCTGACTTTTGCAAAGGCGATTAAAACTGCTCCGTAATCCCATTTTCCCAAGCTTGGTGGGGCGGAAAATCAATAAGTTCGACTGCTGGCTTGCTATTAGCAGGAATGAATGTATTTAAAAAATGCTCCGCCATTAAAAATTCTAAAGTCAAAAAGAGTAGTAAGACCAACACTTACTGTTCTGACCGGGATTGCGTGAAATATACATCTATATTGGGTCCCAGGGCATATGAGTATATATGGAAATGAAAAATCGGAAGCGAAGAAGCTAAAAAGGGTGCATCCATCGAAGCTTCCTCCGTAGGCGTCCCAATTAGATTTGGCTGGATAAAGATAAGGCGAGAGTTGCATATGATTGACCAAGCGGGAAAGGCGTGGACCCAAGCGCGGGACTTTAAAGTGTCGAAGGTCATGTGTAGGTCTTACAACCTTACACTAAAGAAGGAGGACTTTAGACTATGATGGGTATTCTGAGTGGGCAGTGCCTTTTGGCATCATATGCTTTTAAATAAGGCTTGGTCAGTTAGCAGATGTGGGAAGTGTGACGAACATATTCACTGGTTTTTGATAGGGTTTTGCAGTTTGGTCTTTAAACAAACTTTTGGTTACACTATGCACTCAGTCAGTCTAAGTGAGATCTCTACGGACTAACCAATTCAACCTTGTCTTACCCACTAGTAGGGCAGGTACACGATAAATGCCACCACATCTTAGCTTCACAAAAGCAGGTAAGATCGAAAGTCAAACTGCTGGCTGAAAGTATCATACCCGATTCCGGAGAAAGTAAAGTATATGCACAAAAAACGCTCAATCATCTGACTTCTCACAGATTCGGACTAGGTTACCTTAACTTTAGATTCTCGTCTCTTATCAAATTCTGAGCAAACCAATGCTTGTTTGGAATATTCCTTTGCAAACATCTGAATCAGAATGAAATTGTACATGTTACCGTCGAAAGTCTTCAGCCGATCGTAATGAATTATTCAGAAGAGGGTCATGTTATCAGTTGGTGCAACGCGGGATTTATAAATGTAGTTCAAAAAGGAGGATTGTTACGCCAAGTCAACAGTTCGGAAGAAGAAAAAATGTAAAAGAGGAAATGAAGAGTTGATGGGGCTCCAATATTCATATTGCTCGAACGAATATTGATAAAACCTTTTACGGATTATCGATGTATGCCGTAATTATCCTGTTGGTCCACCAAATGATCCTACGTCTTAGAGCTAGTTTTTCTTCCTATTATATAGCACACGCAAACTCACTTTTGACTCTTAATGGTTTCCATTGGGTACTGTTCCAAATGCACTCCCGCCGCTAGGATTGACATTGGATCATACGAGTATTGAAGCGACTACTCACATATATATTAAGAGGGAAGAATGCATGCAGACCGTACTATTGTCTGATGATAAGTAGAAGGCGGTGAGCAGAAATATATAAAATCAAAAAAAGGGCGTAAGCTCAAATTATTGAGCCTACCAAATCATCCGAACCCCAGAAGCTGGCACAGCAACAGTTTTAGATAGTAAAGTACACCTCCAGCGGGTTGAGGAACTTGGCATTTTCCTACCGTAAACATCCATGCCTGTCGCAGGAGGTGACTTAAATCCACCCCAAAGGCTGGAAGTGACAAACAAATTGTTCCCGAGGAAACATTCTTTACGATTAGAACAACAACAATTGTTTAGCGCACCGCAAAGGGCCAATCAATGGACAAAGGCTCCGGCCGAAAATGTACTTTTTCCCCCTAAATCTTTTTAGTCTAATCTTACCTAACCTAAAACCTTGGACTTTGGTCTTAGAGTACGTCCATCGGACGCAACTCGCTGAATTTGTGTGTTGTTGTTTTTGTTGTGTTAACAGTGCTTAGCCCCATTCAATGGTTGCGAACCATCACACAATGTTATCAAAGTCCTCTAACAGAAGTCCAAGTAAACTAGCAGCTTTGACTGGGTACGGATATAGGGAGGTTGGTGTAAGAGGCGTAGGTTCCATATTACAATTGAAAAGATGTTTGGTGTCATGTGGGGACACATCGCCTGCTGTACTTACATTACATATGTCGGGGTTGATTCGGGACAAGTAAACGTTTAACCTGTTGCACTATTCAGAACGAAATTGGGCCGGGATAACTCGTGTCTCTCTCGCTAGTATATCTTCTTCTTCTACAAGAGTAGGATATTGTATATTGATAACGGGGTTCACCAGGAGCGTCCTGGGTAGTGGGTTTAACGATTCTATATGGATTTGACCTTGTTACCCTCGTTTGGATGCAAAGGCTATATTGGCAACTACCAGACCTCATCATAGTGCTAATGGAGATGATCCCTTAACCCTCGTGGAGGAGGGACTAGATCAATCAGTTATTTGCTATGGTGTCCTGGTTAGTGACAATTAAGCTAATCAGCATTTCGTTTGGCTTTTTAGTGTTCTGCTCTTTGGCCTCGCTATGTGGGTAATTTTTAGGGGTCTTAAATTTTACTAACACGCAAATACGATAGAAGATGCTTGTCATCGAAGACCAAGTGATAACACTTAGACTCCCTCGAAGGCTTTCGATAGATTCATCTTTACTAGGGTCTTTTCTTCTAGTCGGGTCAAGTTTTGCTACACTCTTTCTCTTTCATCAATGTTAGCTTCTCGGTGTAGGTCTAACATGTTATTATGTTTTACTTGAAATTCACGATGAAAACGCCTCATTTACCTTAAAGTCTTAAAAAATAGTTCCTATCTGCTTCCTACTACCCTCAAATTCCCAAAATTGCGTACACGGTTCTCACTTTCGTTATATTTCTCAGAAAGTGAAGAAATTCATCTTCGAATTGAATGCAGAAAAAGAAGCCTAAAATTATGCACCAAAATATAGCAAGCCTTGCGCCGGATTTGAATGTTAAATATCTTAAGTACTTTACTATTGACTATCTCCCACAAGCAAATATTTACTACATAAAACCGTTATTTACCAACAAAATTTTAACAACTTTAACCCATCAAGCAGCTATATTAATTAATTATATTAATTATCTCGGTATCATATTGTCAAATATTTATTAATGCAAATTTTGCCTAGACAAAAGACAAAAGTTTAAACCATGTTAAGTTTGTTCTATATTTTGATGTTCATATATATATTTTTGCTTAGATACGCTTACAAGTACAGCATATGCTTTTGAATTTGTGCTGAGTTACCATATAATTCCTGACAATAAGCTTATTCTCTTACGTGCCTAAAAGTAGGTAGAAACCTGATTGCTAAATGCAAAATTATTTACTTAGTTTTATAGACGAGAGCGGCTAAATAATATTCTAGTTTAAGCATTTTATTCAGCAGAAAGAAGATAAGTTTCAAAAATCATGCTAGCGCAGCAGGTACGCCTAAAATCATGCAATATTTAAAACCTGTTAGGTTAGTAATTTATTTTTTACTTTAAGGCTCAATGGGTATTTTTTTATGTAGAAATTACATTTATTTTTTAAACGGTTTTATTCAGTTTAACTATGTGTAACGAACAGAGTTTTGTAATAGAAATTTGAGTAAGTTCTCGATAAGCTACAAACTTGAAACCAGGAATATAGTTCACCCGATGACAATACAATAATAAGAAAAAACTTCGATAGGTGGCGCATGGATCGAAATATTTCAAAAAATGGTATTTGTGGTCCGATTTGGCTCATATTTGGAACACTATTACATACATGCGGACACCGTGGTGTGATGGTAGCGCGCTCCGCCTACCACACCGAATGCCCTGGGTTCACACCCCGGGCAAAGCAACATCAAAATTTTAGAAATAAGGTTTTTAAATTTGAAGAAAATTTTTCTACGCGGGGTCGCCCCTCGGCAGTGTTTGGCAAGCACTCCGAGTGTATTTCTGCCATGAAAAGCTCTCAGTGAAAACTTATCTGCCCCGCAGATGCTGTTCGGAGTCGGCATAAAACAAGTAGTTCACTTCCGACCAATTTGTAGGAAAAATTAAAAAGGAGCACGACGCAAATTGGAAGAGAAGCTCGACCTAAAATCTCTTCGGAGCTTGTTGCGCCTTACATTTTTTTTTTATTACATACATGAATACAAAAAGACATATGAAAAAAAGCGCCCGCCAGGTGGCGCATGGATCAAGATATTAAACTGTCACTGCATAAATAAATGAACGTGTAGCGCACTAAATGGTGCGTACCTTTAGGCTTACTACAGTTCCTGAAAATGTATTCGGAATTTGGAATCGCTTCTATTCATTCATAATCATTTGCACTCTCGTACCTAAAAAGTGCACTTTTTAAGCAGCTCTCGTAATTTTTATACCTTTCATGGACATGAAATGGTATATTAACTTTGGTCCGATGTTTGTAACGTTGAGAAATATAGAATATAGACTCACCATTAAGTATACCGAATTGATCAGGGCGACGAACTGAGTTGATATAGCCATGTCCGTCTGTCCGTCCGTCTTTCTGTTTGAACGCAAACTAGTCCCTCAAATTTTGAGATATCTCAATGAAATTTGGCACAAGGATGTATTTTTGTATTATATTAGACATTTGTCGGACCCGGTAGGATCGGACCACTATAACATATATCTCCCATACAACCGATCGTTCGGATAAGACGATTTTGGTCATTCCGGCCGCAATTTAGAAAGTATAAATGTGAAACTCGGTGATATATATATTCTAATATATCATAGAAGATATCCTGAAAGAATTACTTTGATCGGAGCTATATATAGTTATATCCCATACAGCCGATCGTTCAGATAGAAAGATTTTTGGCCATTTCTCCCTTAAATTCCAATATCAAAACGTTAAATTTGGTGATATTTATTCTAGAATATCATAGAAGATTTCACGAAAAAATCATTTCGATCGGAGCTATATATAATATATATCCATACAACCGATCGTTCAGATATAAAGATTTTTAGCCATTTCTCCCTTAATTTCCAATATAAAAACGTTAAACTTGGTAATATTTATTCTAATATATCATAGAAGATATCCGGAAAAAATCACTTTGATCGGAGCTATATGTATATAGTATATACCTATCCCATTGAACCGATCGTTCAGATAGAAAGATTTTTGGTCATTTCTCCCTTAGTTTCCAATACAAAAACGTGAAACTTGGTGAAATATATTCTAATATATCATAGAAGATTTCCTGTAAAAATCAGTTCGATCGGAGCTAAATATAATATATATCCCATACAACCGATCGTTCAAATAAGGGGGTTTTTTGCCATTTTTTATTTTATATTTAACTTAAAAGTCGTTTAGGTATGTACATCTGTTCACTATATATTTTTTATCTTTTACATCCGATTATTTGGAGATTACGAACGGATAAGATTATTGTTCAGCCCCATTCATGAAATGTATAAAGTCTTCGGCACAGCCGAAAACAGTCCCGTCCTTACTTGTTTATCTTAAAAATTTGCCCAAAAGTGTATGCTATGTTATTCATCACTTAAGCATAGATATAGACGCTAACCTAGTCACATTGTAAATAGCTTGTGTGCTACGAGCACTGAGTAGAGCCAATTACAAAATAGAATATTTCGTTTACTTGAATTTTGGTAAAATATTTGTGGGATATAGTCATTTATAGTCACGCGTTAGTCAATATGCAAAAACATGCATACATACATATTAAATAGTGATAGTGATAAGTTCATTTGTGCGACTTCTTAATGTAGGCTATCATTTAATTAAATTATAATTCCAGATTAATATTACAAATTTATGAAAGTTTGTTTTGTACATTTGGCTTTGCTCTAAGATAAATGTGCTTTTATGCTTTGCTACATAAATGGAAGACAAAAAGTATTAATTTCTTCGAATATTGCACAATACGATTCCAGGTATGAGAGAAAGACTTACATATATACATTTTTTGGTCTTCAGATGAACTGTTAAGTAATTCCATACTCCCACCTTTTTCCCCATAGATATGTCCGGTGTTCATCAATATGAGGTACATAAGATTGAATGACTATAAGCGCCATGGAAATATGGTACGATGATGAGTTTGATTTTTGCTCAAGAATACTATGTGTAGGAATCCATTAGTCATTAGTCAGGAAACTTCACGGGTACGAGTATTTATAGCCCCACGAAGGGCTTTGGAGTCTAAAAATATATGCCTTTGCGCTTTTCTTGTACTCTTCAGGAAACATATGCCCCTATTACCGTTTACAACTCAACTCTGGTTGGGTTGAAATTTCGCAATTTGGTATTACAGATTACAACTCAACCTGTCAAAAAAATGTCGGTTGAGTTGTCTAGTCTAACAACTTTTTGTGGCACTACCGTTTACAACCTTCTGTTGGTGTAGTTGTCAAAGACGTAAAATCTTACAACTGATTACTAGCAGTTGTCTCATACAATTTTGTAGATGTATTGAAAAAAATGTAACGTTTTACAAGACTGCTCACCATCTAATTTTTAACACAAATTTTCAAAGTTGGTATCAAAAGACACGTTTCGACCTCCGATTTAAGAATCCGAAAACAAAAATTAAAAATTTTATTTCCGTCATCATTTCTGTTCAATTTTGCATGTGGTTGTATTTTTCCAGATTTTAAGTACGCACTAATGCAGAAAGGCGTTGGACCCACCCAGGGGTATTTTAACAAATCGCGGCCAAAGGCCGCCAACGCAGAAAGATGTTCTATGCAAAAAAAAACTGTGGATCGGGCCTCATATTTCGGACCCTCTCTGGGCCATTTTGTGGGTTTTTGTAAATATATTTCGACAGAAATAAAATTTTTAAATTCCGCTTTCGAATCCTAAAAACGGAGATCGAAACGCGGCTTTTGATACCACCTTTGATAAGAGTTAGATGGTGCATGGGCTCATAAAACCTTACAAAAAAAAAAAAAAAAAAAAAAAATAAAGCCGGTAGTTAAACCTTTTTTAATCAAACAATAATCAACAATTTTGTACACATTTATAGAAAAAACAACGTTTAAAAGAAGGATTACATTGAATAACTTTTTTACTTTATGGAGCGACATTCCGAAGCTGGACGAGGCTGGCCGCAGTTCGGATGCAGCCAAAAGAGGTGAAATTATGCGAACGTGAGTCTCATTGATACTAATCATTACTCCTGATTTCATATAATATCCCTTTTGCTTTTAATAACAAAATCACTTTTGCAAATGCTTAAATTTCCGCCACAAATTGATCAGCTGTTCATTTGTGTGTCAAATCTTCACTTTCTGAAGTTCTGAAATAAGTTGTAATTCGTAATACCAAACAGGGGTTGAGTTGTCTTAAAGTTGAGTTGTTTTAATTACAGCCCAACTAAGTTGAGTTGTTAACCGTAATAAGGGCAATAGTATCCATATGCTGACCGTGAGTCGGAGGTCTGGTTCACGGATGGATAAAAATTTGAACCCGAAAAACCCGAAGCTGGCGTTTATGGCATTTATGACCCACTCATTTTTCAGGCTGAAATCCAGGCAATAGAAATTTGCGGTGAAGAATGTCTACGAAGAGCTTTCTCTCGAAGTCAAATTGTTTATACATCCAACAACGAGTGTATCGGTCAAACACAATAATCTAAGCAGAGAGGACCTACGAAGACTAACTGGGTACGGGACACTGTTGCCTACGATATCACCTAAGTTAAATCTATACGATTAACAAATCTGTCGCTTTTTTGAGCTGGAGGATGAAATGACCATTCATATTCTCTGCGTATGGATTACTCTGACAAGACATAGGCCGTCCGATCTAGGTGGACTTACTCTAATCTCTTCCTGATATGGAGATCAAAGCCTGAAGAGTACTTAAATACATTAAAAGCATCCACAAACAGTAATATGCTGAAAGGTCAACCCCATAGATCGAAATAAATTTCGTAGTGCATCGAGGTCTGCTCCGTAGTCAATTCGATAAGATCCTACCCTTGCAGAAGAAGAAAGCAGACTACCAACTTTTTCTGAATCCCCGATATACGTAATGTATGTACAGCATGCGATATGACCACACATGACATCACCCATGTTTTCTTTTGTAATGTGGAGCTTACTTTCTAACAGAAACTTTCCTATTGTCCTCCCCTGTTGATGACAATTTGTGAATGGTGCGAGCACTGTTAACCCAAAAACATGATAACAATAGTATAAAAAGACAAATGAGCAGGTGCAGTTGATGATTACTCGCACCTCCATATTGAGAGTAGTATTCGGCCCATGTAACCGTGAGAGCACATTTTTTGCTCACAACGTATCGCTGATGTAAGCAAAATGTACTCCCAGCGAGCCCATGAAACCCACATGTATGATAAGGAATACCACGCCGGCTTGGAAAAAGCGCTCCTATACGACCAAGCTGAGTTTAAGCAAGAGTGTGAAGAAGAGTTTCAATTGCTGGTTGATAGGAATTAAGTCAGAAATGTGTACTAAAAAATCCGATGAGTGACATAAAGGTACAAAGCGAACTAAAATTTATACAGAAATAGTGATGGCGGTCTGGTAACCGACTTATTAAGTTATGGTGAAACCATTTATCCTCATTTCATAATGGTGATTGGAATTGTTCGCCTAACACTCCTACCCCTCAATATGGCGTTTGCATGCCGCTACTTGACTATGATGAAGTGATGATTATATCCCGGCTAAGAAGAGTAACGCTGAATAAAGGTAAACCAGGGGCTATCGAACGAACTGTTCAAATACGTACGCGAAGAGTATGGTCGGAAGATCACATGTCCCAAGACTAGAATTTAAGTGCGCTTTGCCAAATCCAAACTTAAAGTGATCCAATTACCGTTAAATCATCTTTACTATTTCAAGAGACAAAGCAGCTTGGAAACAGAGGAAGTGGAAGACTTCAACTGAGTTGGGAGAAGCAGGTAGTGGAAGGTTTGATCTCCCTTGATCCCAATTGGTCTGACTTATGCCGAAAAAAACTAAAATTTGCTTAGGCGGTTAATGATAATGATTATGAGTATGCGAATGACTAAAGCCCATTATCAACGATCTGACTGGACCTCAGCAGAGCCGGTTTAGATCAGCTAAGTTTAACCCCAGCTTAAGGGTCCTAGAATATACCCGCGGCAGGTATGCTTGCCGTGAGAGGCGACTAAAATACCAAATTGATTCAAGGGGTTATGCAGCGCAATCAAGGGATTACCAGCGCAATATATAGCTTCTCCAACACAATTGTAAACCTCACCTACCCGTGGTGAATTTTTTTCTTTAACAGCCGCGTCTCTGCCGACCCTAAGTTCATCATGGATGTAGGGGGTGGGAGGGCGTTAGGGCCAAGAAGGTTTCATGTGGTCATACCAAATCGTCCCCGAAATGGTCGGACTAGAAATTTAATGTTGCTTGTTACGAGAACGTACCGGATTTGCATCCGGCAAAGAACCATCAACATCGGTAACACTCCCCAGGACCTCCGGGTAGTATCCCTATCGCTACAACAACGCCAACAACAACATATTGTCAATTTGGTAACCGTGTATGTGTAGTGGTTCCCACCGCTGGTTTGGGCTGAGTAGGCAACTGAAATAAGATGGTTTACCCTAGCAGTATTCGAGAGGAGAAATTTGTGATGTTTTCCATCATACCAAAGCCCCACTGGCAAGGTTATAGAAAAAAAAGGTTTCCTTCACCTAGTTAGGAGCGATAGTGGAGACAGACTTGAAACCACTTAGAACTTCCAATTGATGTCAGTTTTCGTAACGCAATGCGAAAGAGTTCATATCACCTGAGCGTCATTTAATAAAGTTGTTTTTTTATAGATATCCTACTTGAATATCTTATTTGCACACCCTCGAGCCATATTTGTTGCACATCTCTTGAGGCCTGAACCCATTCGACTTTTGCGTCGTCTTGGCGCTGCTGTCACTATGAAATAACGAACGGTGGAAGTTTGCCTGTCACAATGAACGGAAGAAAACTTAAATTTTGATTTGTTTTCGACGCAAATATCGAAATTGTTTGGGCCTTTATTGACAGTAAAATGCGCTGAGAGAGCTATTCTTCTCCAAACATCCTCCTTGTACAACAATATTATAGTGAAATGCCTTAAGAAGCGGACCATAAACGCTATTTAAATTTATTAGAACATTAAATGTAAAGCAAATTTACACTGGCTAAGCTCATGCCGTGAGGTGTAACAGTTTTCTTAAATTACATGTAATAATACTGTTATCGTCTTTTACTTACTATGTAATTCCAACAAATTTTCATGCCCATCGAGTTATTTGGTAATGATTTGTGAAACATTAAATTGCTTTAATTACCCAATTACAAAACTACTTAATAGCAATTTCAATATTTTATAAGAGTGAAAATGTAATTCGTGTGAATGTAGTGTACTATGGATGATTGATATGCATACCCAGTAGGAATGTTAAGTGTAACATACATATTGAGACATACTTCAAACCAGTGTTCGGCATTTATTTATTTATTAAGTTAGTCTATGAACAAAAGTTTCTTACAGACTTATAACAATTAACAATGTAAATTAATAACTTAGACTAAACTCTAGAATATAGTATTTAGAATTTTAGAAAAAAACAATTTTCGAAGATGAAAAATCAAGTTGGATAGAACTCGAGATTAAATTAAATCCAATCCAGGCTCGCAAAAGAGGAGTATTACGCGAATAATCAGTTCAACAATAAACGCCATAAAAAGGTAAAAGGCTGCGAATATTACGCTGAGGTATACTAAAATTAATTCTCTCCAAAAGAAAAGAGTAGTCAATGTCGCCACTGATAATATTATAAACAAAAGAAAGTGAGAGAACCATTCATCTGGCTTCCAAAGTTTTTAAATTTATCAAAAGCAGGCGAGATTCATAGGATGGAATTGGTTCATCAAAATTCAAAGAATGGTAAAGCGTATTTAAGAAAAACATTTTGGTCCCCTTCAATCCTATTAACGTAGTTTTTGTAACTGGGCCTCCATACGAAAGCAGCGTCTTCCAAATTAGAACGAACAAACGCCGTGTATAATAACTTGCGACTATAAGGGTCACAAGAATTTTAGCTATTCCGCTTCACAAATCTAAATACCGATTAAGCCTTCGAAATAATGTGACTAATATGTCTATTGAAAGAGAAGTTCTAGAGAAAATTACACCAATATCTTTAATTTAATCCAAGCTTTGTAATAGTTATGGCAAATGTGATAAGATGTCTGCAAGATATTACGAGTTTTCGCATACGTGACTTTAACACTTTTTGAAATTTAAAGAAAGCCGAGAATTGAAGCACCATAATTCGAAGCTGCCCATGTCTTTCTGAAGCACAAAAGCATCATCCGGGTTTGCAGTTCTCGAAAATACCTTTAAATCATCGGCATAGAGTGAGAACTCTGCAAAATTGAAGCAGCTGCTTGTACCATTAATAAACAAACATACATAAGACTGAATCTATTTCAAAACAAGTAAGGAAGGCTAAGTTCGGGTGTAACCGAACATTACATACTCAGCTGAGACCTTGGGAGACAAAATAAGGGAAAATCACCATGTAGGAAAAGGAACCTAGGGTAACCCTGGAATGTGTTCGTATGACATGGGTATCAAATGGAAAGTATTAAACAGTATTTTAAAAGGGAGTGGACCATAGTTCTATAGGTGGACGCCATTTCGGAATGTCGCCATAAAGGTGGACCAGGGGTGACTCTAGAATGTGTTTGTACGATATGGGTATCAATTGAAAGTGTTAATGAGTATTTTAAAAGGGAGTGGGCCTTAGTTCTATAGGTGGACGCCTTTTCGAGATAACGCAATAAAGGTAGGCCAGGGGTGACTCTGTAACGTGTTTGTACGATATGGGTATCAAATTAAAGTTACTAATGAGGGTTTTAAAAGGGAGTAGCCCTTAGTTGTATATGTGAAGGCGTTTTCGGGACATCGACCAAAATGTGGACTAGGGTGACCCAGAACATCATCTGTCTGGTACCGCTAATTTATTTATATATGTAATACCACGTTACTGTTCCTGCCAAGATTTCAAGAGCTTTTGATTTCGGCCTGCAGAACTTTTTCCTTTTCTTCTACTTAATATGGTAGGTGACACACCTATTTTACAAAGTTTTTTTCCAAAGTTATATTTTGCGTCAATAAACCAATCCAGTTACCATGTTTCATCCCTTTTTTCGTATTTAGTATAGAATTATGGCATTTTAAAAATTTTTCGTAATTTTCGATATCGAAAAAGTGGGCGTGGTCATAGTCGGATTTCGGCCATTTTTTATACCAAGATAAGGTGAGTTCAGATAATTACGTGAACTGAGTTTAGTTAAGATATATCGATTTTGGCTCAAGTTATCGTGTTAACGGCCGAGCGGATGGACAGACGGCCGACTGTGTATAAAAAGTGGGCGTGCCTTCAACCGATTTCGACCATTTTCACAGAAAACAGTTATCGTCATAGAATCTATATCCCTACAAAATTTCGCAAGGAGTAGTAATTTTTTGTTCGACTTATGACATTAAAAATATTCTAGACAAATTAAATGAAAAAGGGCGGAGCCATGCCTATTTTGAAATTTTCTTTATTTTTGTATTTTGTTGCACCATATTATTACTGGAGTTGAATGTTGACATAATTTACTTATATACTGTAAAGATATTACATATTTTGTTAAAATTTTACTTTTAAAAAATTTTTTTGTTAAAAAGTGGGCGTGTTCGTAATCCAATTTTGCTAATTTTTATTTAGCACACATATAGTAATAGTAGCAACGTTCGTACCGAATTTCATCATGATATCTTCAACGACTGCCAAATTACAGCTTGCAAAACTTTGAAATTACCTTCTTTTAAAAGTGGGCGGTGCCACGTCCATTGTCCAAAATTTTACTAATTTTCTATTCTGCGTCAAAAGGTCAACCCACCTACCAAGTTTCATCGCTTTAGCCGTCTTTGATAATGAATTATCTCACTTTTTCGTTTTTCGAAATTTTCGATATCGAAAAAGTGGGCTTGGTTATAGTCCGATGTCGTTCATTTTAAATAGCGATCTGAGATGAGTGCCCAGGAACCTACATACCAAATTTCATCAAGATACCTTAAAATTTACTCAAGTTACCGTGTTTACGGATGGACGGACGGGCGGACGGACATGGCTAAATGAATTTCTTTTTTCGCCCAGATAATTTTGATATATAGAAGTCTATATCTATCTCGATTAGTTTACGGCGTTACGGATTACCGTTATACGAACAAAATTAATGTACTCTGTGAGCTCTGCTCAGCTGAGTATAAAAACCGAATTAAATCCTAAACGAGCTAACCTATAAATCAATAAAGGATGTGAAACTTTATCGAAGGCGTTTGAGAAATCAGTGTAAAATCAGTAAACTCGAAGTCCCGACTAGAAAGATGCAATACAATACTCACTGAATAATGCAAGATTCGAAACCATAGACCAAAGCCCTGCTTTGGCGAAATCAGACATTTACATACAAATTACATTTTATCCTAAGCGATAGTATCAAAAAGTTTGAAAGCTTGGAAATGGGACTATAATTACAGATATCATTCGTACAACCTCCCTTAAGAATAGGACTAACGCTGTTCTAATTTGTTGCGTCCCTCCCACAAATTGTCATCCTCCCAGCAGCTCCTTGCAGCGGGACTGCTACATAATCTCTTGCTCCGGGAAGGTATAACACCCAATCCGGGTCCGTCTCCTGACCCCGGTACTGAGAAATGGTTTTCCTGCATCTGCCTGAATAGAATCTTTCTCGGACGGTCATACTCTTGTCAGTGTGTCTTGTGTAAGGGATGGTTGCATCGGACAGGTTGTTCAGGGCTCGATCTCAAAACCAGACGTCCACATAACTTCTATAAATCTTTTGCTGCTCCTTGCTGTTCACGCCCTAGGGTGTCCCGTACTCTACGCCTAACCATAGAACAGTACTCGTTGCGCTAGATCTATCAAAAGCTTTTGATACGGTCAACCATGGCACGGTACTGCAAGACCTGGAAGGGTCTACCTTTCACCCATGTCTTAAAAGGTGGACCGCAAATTATCTGAGTGGTCGGCAGGCATCGGTGCTATTTAGAAACGAAACATCAAAACCAAGAAGAATTAAACAAGGGGTGCCACAGGGTGGTGTCCTATCCCCACTTTTGTTTAATTTTTATATATCTAAGCTACCTTCGCCACCGTTGACTGCACAATTATGGGCACAGGCCCAGGCCCACAGATCTATGAGCTTTGAAACAGAATAAATGGCTACCTCCCTGATCTCTCCAGTTTTTCGCCTCGCGAGACCTGGCATTATCACCGACTAAACCCTCCACGATCTTATTTACGACATGGACGTCCCAAATGTCGACCATTTTGAACATCCACGTCGATGGCACTACGCTACCGACTGTCCTACACCCCAAAATCTTGGGTGTGACGTTTGATCAGGATCTACATTTTGGTGAGCATGCAGCCGCAATTGTACCGAAAATCCAGAGCCGTAATAAAATCCTCAAATCCCTTGCTGGCAGTACTTGGGGAAAAGACAAAGAAACGCTCATTACCACATACAAAGCAATTGGCCAGCCGTTTGCGTGCTTCGCGTCCCCTATATGGTCGCCAAGCCTAAAAACTACCCACTGGAAGAAGCTACAGGCCTGCCAAAATACTGCGCTCAGAACCGCCACGGGCTGTCTTCTTATGTCCCCAGAACACCATCTACATAATCAGGCGAGAATACTCCCCATCAGGGGGAGCTGTGAGCTACTAACCAAACAGTTCCTATTGAATACCCAGAAACCTGGACATCCCAAAAGACATCTGATTTATGAGCAAACACCGCCTAGGGGCTTAAGGAGTCATCCCCGTAAGCATTATGAGGAAATTCGGCACATGAGAACTCAGCCGTGTGAAGCAAAAAAACACTAGCAGGTCCTCAGTGAACTCCGCAAACAGGCGTCGGACTTTTATGCCAGGAATTCCCCGGTGAATCTAGTACTCAAAGAACAGTACAAAACGTGCTTAAGAGGAACGCATACTCCCCAGGGAAATGCGAGTCACTCTAGCTCAACTTCGTTCTGGATATTGTAACAGGCTAAACTCTTACCTATCCAGAATCAACCCCGACATACCAAATGTATGCCCCGCTTGCAATGTGTCCCCACATGACACCAACCACCTCATTAATTGTAATGTGGAACCAAAGCCTCTAACATCCCTTTCATTATGGTCCACCCCTGTTGAAACAGCAAGTTTCCTTGGACTCCCGTTAGAGGATATTGATGGAAATTTGTGAGCGGTCGCACCTATTGGGTGGGGCGAAGCACTGCTACAACAACAACAACAGTAAAACTCCAGTTGAAAATGGCAAATTTAGAATTAGTTTTAAAGGGACAGCTAAAAGAGGAGATGGTTAAAGTTTATTAATGCCAGTAATAACATCTTTAGAAGAGAGGCTAAGAGAACCAAAACTCAACGTAAATTTGCAGTTATTGTTCAAGCTAGGAGGAAGATTGTCATCGACAACAACAAAATTTGAACTGAAAAAATTTGCAAACAAATTGGCCACCTTAAATGGGGTGCTGGCACACTGCTTCTTCTTACTGTTTGAGTCACACGAAAACACCATTGTAATAACAAAGAATTAAAAACAAGTTTATTGTCATTCAAACTGTCAAGTAAGTTAGAGTGGTTTTCGATTGTTTCATCGTCTACACACATTTATGTTTAAAATTTAAACGTGCAACTTTTTACTCACTTCACGGTTCGTTTGATAAATAATTTATTTTTATTCGGGATGGAGGCGTGTCTCATCTATCGAGGTAAGGAAATACAACTTCCTTCCAACAAGTGCAGTTTTTGCCGGTCACTGTCTCTTAAAACGGCATTTATCTACCACTATCACTCTCCTACTTTTCTTCACATCAGCTCTCAGTCTTGGTTTCAAATCACTAGTTGGATTGCATATAAGGAAAGTGAGACGATCTACAAGTTTCAACGCGGACGCATCAAATCATTGACCTTACAATTGAGCTAGTACCGGCAGATCTTAGTACCCGCGAGTAGCGGTCTTAGTATATTAGTCTAATGGCTGTTAGAGTAACAGTTGTAATATAATATTTCTTTTAGGATCTCATCGTAGTGCTTATAAAGGTGTATCTAATCCCCCTGTGTGGCGAGGCTAAATCAAGCAGTTGCTTGCTGGGATATTACGGTTTGTGACAATTCAGCAAAAACTATTTGCTCCACACTTCACTATGCTCCTCCTTAATATTGAGGCCTTTTATTCAAAGCCAACAACTTGGCTCTGAAACACGCTTTTCTTCTCATGGCCACTGTGATTGGCCCCATTATTAATATACATTGTCCCATCTAACGTACTTTCTGTATGATGATGATGTCAGAATTTGCCTTCACAAGAACATCAACTAGTTTAAACAGCCTATGTACCTTCGCTCGAAAAAGGTCAGACATTCTAGGTACATATGTACCTTTAGAAAAAAGTTAGATCATCAGAAGTTTGTTGCTACATTTGTTGGAGTTTATGCGTGACGTGTTCAAAACCAAACGCATAACCGGAACACATGATTGGGATTTTTCTCTTCTCTGGCGAAAGGCATAGCTATCTACCTTTTTGTCTTGGCCGTTGGGGCAACCCCACCCCCCTGGGACCGCCATTAGGCATAACGTCACAAGAGGGAAAGGATATTTAATCACCACTGCTTCACATGCGCATTTCTCTGCGCTCTCTTTCAGCATGCAATAATTGCGTTATGACCAGAAAGGTCAATTTGCTCATAGCCAACAATTTATCTGTCTGCACATGAACTAAACTATAAAAGGTTTCTGCCCAAAACCGCTGTGTAAAGATAGTATTTCACCGTGAAAACGAGGGCAATGAAACATCACGTGTTCTGCATTTTCCACTGCGGTGGGATAGTGTGGACAGAAGGATCATACGCTATCCCACGCTTACTTATATAAATACACCTCGAAAACGCCGTGTCCACTCAATATCTGTGCGAGGTGGTAGCTAAGTTCGCCGTGCCTTCGCCTATACCATTCCTCCATATTCCGAGGTAGCGTAAAGATCCAGCGCCCTTTACTCGATTCTTCCCACAGTTCCTGCCATCTAGCTATTGTTCTTGACCTTGCAGCTACGAGATAAGGAGCGCGTTATCGGACACCGTTCGATAAGCAGTGATTCGGCAGGCTGTTATTATATATATTTTGTGGGAAACTTTAGATCCGCGTCACACTTGTACAGCAAATAATATTATCGAGCTGGTCATGTTGAACAATAGCTGACGGTTAGCGTTTATTTTATTTCTAGCCATCCCCAGTCCCATGTTTGTCAGCCAATCCTATATTCTTCCTACGGCATCATTGCATTATGCTTGAAGCAGAACCAGTTTCTTAGCCACTGCTACTATGACAATATCATCTGCATAGCCCACTATTTGAGTGCCTCCGGGAAGGTTAATTTGTAGCAAATCGTCGTACATCGCATTCCTGAGCGTGGCCCTCTAATAGATTTCTAAAGGAACGCCGCCTGTGATGTCCAACGTCACGAGCTACGAGCTCTCGTGTTTTATAGGGTGCTACAGTCCTCAACACTAAAGTCCGTAAAAGTAATATCTGTACAGGTTGTGTTAATGAATCATTTGAGGAAGGCTCTCAACTGATATGTCTGCATTCTTTATTTATAAAAACTGGGCAAGGCTTTAGTCAGCAGCTACAAAGGGGTTGTCATCCCTAGTGAGCCTTCTCTTTTTCTCACAATATATTTTGTACGTACCTACTAAGTTTACACCTGCAAGCGCTTAAGGGCTAATTAAACTTCCTTAACCCTAACGCCATAGTCGTAACCATACCCATATCCATAACCATCTCCAATGTGATCGATTAATGGTGTCTTATCCTAAAATTCGTGAAAATTTCATAAAAATGAAGAAAACGCACAAAATTGCAAACTTATTCCACAAAAAAAATGGTCTCTTAGTCATAACGTATCCAAAACAATGGATAAAATCTACAAAAAGTTATTAAATTCACCAACTCAAATATTTTTAGGTTATGGATATGGCGAGAAACCAAAAACCAATTGGTAGGCTATGGTATTGCTATGGCGTTATCGTTATGGTATGGCACCATTAATTGATTACATTGATTTCCATAAGGTAGGTTCGATCAGCTGTTTTATCTGGTTATGGCTATATGGTTATAAGTCACCATTAATTGACCCTTTAGTCACGCTAACTTTCTTTTATTTATATGCACTTAGCCACATTGGATTTCTGTTGGGCATTTCAATTTCGAGCAAAGTCCGTCCATGCAACTAACAGCGACTAATTAAATCTACTACACAAAAACAACAACTATGCAAAATACGTTGTAAGTACCATCAAGGCGACCATTTAGTATATCCGTTGGCATTTTGAACTTTCCGCAGGATGAAGATAATGATAGTCGTAGTAGAGCTGGTTGGCTAAGGAGCATACGGGAACGCGTTTGTGCGTTAAGTGCCGCATGCCGGACGCCGCATGCCGCATGCGGTGAATAAATATGCAAATTTGTTTGTGTCACGAATAAACAAAGAAATACCGTTATTTAAATTTTTTTTATACCCAGCTGTACTTGTACATAGGGTATTATAACTTTGATTGGATAACGGTTGGTTGTACAGGTATAAAGGAAACGAGATAGATATATATTTCCATATATCAAAATCATCAGTATCGAAAAAAATTTGACTAAGCCATGTCCGTCCGTCCGTCTGTTCGTCCGTTAAATACTAGAAAATGTTGATATATCTTCACCAAATACTGTGTGCGGAATTATCTGGACCCAAAATATATTGGTATTGAAAATGAGCCAAATCGGACGATAACCACGCCCACTTTTTCGCGGTTTAGTCGCCACTGCTTCGCATGCGCATTTCTCTGCGCTTCCTTTCAGCATGCATCAATTGCGTCATAACTAAAAAGGCCATCTTGCTCACAGCAGTCCAACAATCTATTTGTCTGCACATTGGGGAACTAAATTCCTAATGGAAGGCTCCTCTCCAAAAACTCTGTGTACATGGAATCTTTCGCCATGAAAACGAGGGCAGTGAAACATTACATGCTCTGCGTTTTCCAATTCGACAGGGACAGAATGGACAGAAAGGATCCTCTTCTATCCCACGCTTATGTACATATTCCTTGAAGCTGCCGTGTGCGCTCAATATCTGTGAGAGGTGGTAATTCAGCTCGCCGTGTTTTCGCCTGTACCATTCCGCTATATTCCAAACTAGCACGAAGGTCCAGCGCCCTTTTCTCAATTCTTCCCACCGTTCTTGCCACCTAACTATTGGTCGTGACCTTGCGCTTTTCTTAGCATCATCAGATTGTCGGCTGATTCCAATGCCATACAGATCGGCCATTTCACGTGAGAGTGGATCTACTGGGATTTTCCTGGATAAAACATGGATCGTGTCGTCGGACACGATCGTATAGCAGTAATACGGTAGCCTGCTAGTATATCTTTTTGGTGGACCATTTTAGATCCGTGCCATACTGGTGCAGCATATAATATTATGGAGCTGGTTACGTTTGATAATAGTTCACAGGTAGTTTCGCCTGGGCCGCCGATGTTTGGCATTATTCGCGTTAGGACCCCACTAACTCTAGAAACTTTCTCCCCCACCGCCCTGAAGTGCTCCTTAAAAGTAAGT
Organism: Eurosta solidaginis; assembly: GCF_040869045.1. Lineage (NCBI taxonomy): Eukaryota > Metazoa > Arthropoda > Insecta > Diptera > Tephritidae > Eurosta > Eurosta solidaginis. The sequence goes on along the minus strand of NC_090322.1, from coordinate 41,776,735 downwards.
TTTGAGTCAATGTTTACTCCTAGATATTTGAAGAAAGGCTTTGACTTTATTTGATAATCTCCTATGGTTAGGACTAACTCATCCACAGTCCGCTTTGAGCTCACCAAAACTACTTTTGTCTTATTGCTAGCCATCTCCCGTCCCATGTTCGTCAGCCATTCCTTAATTATTCCCACGGTGTCATTACGTAATGCTTGGAGCAGAACAAATTTCTTGGCCACTGTTAATAGATAATATTATCTGCATAGCCGACAATTTCCGTGCCGCCGGGAAGGTCGATGTGTAGCACACATACATCGCATTCTATAGCATTGGACTGACACTGCTGGGTATGTAATGTTCGGTTTCACCCGAACTTAGACTTTCTTACTTCTTTTTGTGTGCATTCGAATTTATTCTCTCAAATATTTAAACACCACTATACCGAGCACCGTCAGCCCAAATTTCTACTCTACTGCCTTTGGTTTTCTATTTTGTATTTGTATTTTCACATTTCTCACAACCGAAATGTTGGGCGGATTTGTCTTGCTATGTTTGCAGATAAAATTCAAATTGCCAACGGCAATCGGTTGCTTACTGGTTTATGGTTGCTATTAGTTACGACGCTCTTGATCGGTTGCTGTTTGCAAGGCTAAAGTGCCGTTCACAGTGGCCGCCACAAATTCGTAAGAGCACCGCAGGCACGCATTTAAATTTTGTTCTTCTCTAATTTATTTCCCACTCCAAACATTCTACGCCACATTCGTGCATTCGAACACCGCAATAAGGACATGAGTGTTTGAGTGGCTACTTAATGTAACTTAGCAATTAAATACGTAAGTACTTTATTTGTAAACTTTGATATCAAAGCAAATAGTTAAGACGCAAATAAGTACCCTGCTTGCATGTATGGCGTACTCGCTATGGACCAACCGAGTGCTCCAAGATTAACCACAATTCATACAAAAAATATGGTCCAATTAACATTGCGATGTCCTAGGACTGGACCCTATACTACAGCTCCGCATTACATCAGAGTAATACATAGAGTACGCACAATCGTTAAAAACGAGCAATGATCGGCTTACAATATGTATGTTCGTGTAGAAACATGAGTTGGTCCATTTCAGCATTACAGTGGACTACATGATCCAACGATTTTTGCAGGGTAGGTACAAACGCGCTGCGAGATCTACCTTTTCCATATTGGATAAAGTTGGAAAAAGTGGGCCTCTTGATAAAGGTGAAGAAGACGGAGTACTTGCTGACATCCAAAAAAGAATCGGCGAACTCGCGCCTTGGCAGCCACATCACTGTTGACAGATATAAATTGGAGACTGTAAAGGACTTTGTCCATCTGGGAACCAGCATTAGCAGGAAAAAAATGTCAACTTGGAAATCAGCGGAAAATAACTCTTGATTGAATAATAATGTTCTCCCGCTCGACGAACGAAAATCATGTTCTACAAGGCGCAAATAATACCTGATTTGATGTACAGCTCGGAATCACGGACAGTGTCGAAGAAATGTGTAATGGTTCTTTGAGAAGATTTATGCTCTTGTTCGTGATGCCAACAGTGAGTATAGAAGAGAGTGCAGCAAATAAAAGCCCAAAGGCTTCGCTGTCTACCTCATGTTATGCGAAAGGACGAAGACGCTCCAAAACGCGGACAATCGACAACTGTATTTAGAAGCGGAGTATGGAGGGAACTCCACTGGGGTGCGAAAAGGAGACAGAGGAAGACTTGATCAGCCTTCGTGCCACTAATTTGCATCATTTATGGTGACAGGCAGGGTCAGCTGGCGTAACTTGTTATGAAACGGCCAGCATCACTTAGGCCGTTAAGTAATGAATGTTCCCCCAGACGATTATTGGCGAAGGTTCTGCTTTAACGAATATTAATGCAGTACCTAACGGGTCTCTTTGAGCCACAATAGAGCTGTAAAGTTAATGCAAGGGTGCCCAAACGGCAGTCGAGGCGATGCACCTGTACACCGAGGGTTCGCAGTTAATGGAAGGAGTAAAGTCTGCGGTATACTGCGCTGATCCCGATATACATAAATTCTACAAGCTGCCAGATCACTGAAGTGTTGTTTAGCTGAGAGCAGTAGCCGTGACTAAAGCAGTGGAAGCATTGAAGGAAAATAGCGTAAACTGCATCCGCGCCAATTTTTACATTTACAGCCAATCAGCAATAAAGGTAATAACCTCTTACAGCACAACGTCTAAGACTGCGTTAGAGTGTAAGAAAGAATTGGGTTTGGAAGAAATATACATCTACATTAGGTTCTTGGGCATATGGAAATATAAACATATATAGACAGCACTTACACTCTTCTATCGGAGCCAAAATCGTCAGTGTTGGTTTCGATCGTCAGAACCAAGTGGGTGGTGAAGACCATCATAGAATTGCTCAAGCCGATCTTGTGCTGCACACTTGGAGAACAGCTCGCGCCGTTTTCTACCAATGACAGAAAGGTCAGTCGTTTGTATCTGAAACATTTCAATAATCACGACCAGATCTCACAGCACTGTTGACTGCTGTTATTGTTTCCCTATCGGTAAAGCATTCTCTGAAGCTTTGTTTGATACCTCGAGCCTTTGTATCAAATCACCTTACTTATATGTTCGCCAAAAGCCCTAGCAGTCACCTAACATCAAGGAAAGCAGAAGATGAAAGTGAAATGTAAAAGTCATCATAACCGTAGATCTACAGTCGAGTTACATGTTACCCTTTAGGGCACAACTCAACTCAGTTGATAGCTTTATTTTACCGATAGGCCTGATAGCTTTTCACCAGCGACCGCTGGAGACACCGATATCCATATTAATATATGGATAACGAGAAAGCACGACGAGGTAGATTTCCACCTCACACAGTGTCTGAGTGGTCACTGATGTTTCAAGGAATATCTCCACCGATTCACTCACGAGCCTAATAACATATGCAGAAGATGTTTATCATGTATTTTTCGAGTGGCCTAGATACTATAGCAAACTATGCAGCATTTTTAGAGAGGAGTACACTCCTTAATCAATTGTTGTATGCATGCAACAAAGCAACGTAAAATGGTCCGGGGTATGCGATGTAATAGCGGAAACAGGGAACAATAAACAGTCCAGCTTTGGTAGTGGAGAAAAAAACTGCATAAGTGGAGGGGTTCAAATTGAGCACGTATTGCTTGCAAGGCCTCCGTACAATTAGCGGCGTCAGCATGATAAAAAAGGCTGGAATATAGAAAAGATAATAGCAAACCAGGAGACGGATTGGATACAAGGCCTCTTCAACCGTTCGAAAAGGCCCCCAGGTGAAGGAATAAAGCACGGTTTGGAGACAAGGCCTCTCCAACGGTATTTAGACGGTAGGAGGGTTGGTGCAGTTAAAATCCCACACTGATTTTGAGGCTTTCGTTGCTTCCTCCTCGTATAGAAGAAAACCATGCTGTCCCATCTTTACGAGCGTGAGATACACGTACATACAGATTAACACATCCAGCCGCTGCCTACTTACAAAGTTCTCTCAACCGGCAAGCACGCGTGGCGCATCGTCATCATTTGCAGCATATCGAAGTTTACCATACAGATACAGAGCCGGCATTATTGTTATATAGAACTGTTCACTGTTAACCACATGTTTCAACAATCAATAAATACAAGCACAGTAGCGTTCGCACCTTTTGCATTATTTAGCCATAAGTGGCGCCCGAGCAGGGAACCATATAAATGCTCAAAATAAGATTAAATATCAAATAAACTATGCAACAATACAAGGATATAGAAGCAAGGGTTGTGCCAATATCAAATTTGGTAAGGTATCCAATGAGGACTGCCATGCCGTAAGTGGGCAGCGCCTCAACCTAACACCGCTGGTTTATGGCAGAAAACTCAGAACTAATAAGCATTTAGTACCTGTAACACGAAAAGACAAAATTTACAATTATCTAAATAAAACCATAAAATGAAAATAAAAATAAAGTTCTGTTAGCACTAAAGTCAAATTATAATTCGCAGCTAATTTGTAGTATAAATTTTTCGCCTCTCATATATGTTGAACAAATAAATCACCAAAAAACATGTGCGCACTGCAACAGTTCGCGAGCTACTTGCAATGCAGCTACTGAGCCGCTGAGGCGCTACTTATACCGCCCAAATGCTTAAACAATAATGGCAACAGTTATGCAACAACAAATACAATAATAACGACAAACTATAAGCTATAAGTAAGTAAAAGGCAATAAAATAGCAGAATGCTCGGTTCAACGTAAAATATGACCAACAAAGGCCGAACGAATGGAAGGATAGACACGCATATACAAACTACGCGCACTTTAAGTCCTAGAGTAGAATTCGCTTTCAGCTATTTGTGTGGGTACAAGCTCCTGCTGGTGCTGCTACAGTGCGGATAACCACGCCAAACAGACAAGTGTTAGCACAACAGAGGCGGAGTGTTGCCACATTTTCGCTAAGTTATGGCTCTGGATTTATGTGTAAAGACTGTGAATGTGTATGAGCAAAAATTAATTTATTAATGAAGAAGGTAGACCGTATAGTCGGTTCCTCTTCATACTAATAGAAAGGCCATTTTTAGCGATTTTAATTTTTTTACAATCGCGGAGGTTACGCTCACCAAGTCAGTTAGTCGGTGACTGGCCTCATGTGTAGAAATCTCTATATAATGAACTATGCTGCTGCTAAATAAATGCACAACAACAACAAAGCAAGCAGTCACATTTACGTACATATATACATTAAAGCAAGCAGCCACACTTATGTAAAAGGCAACGAAGAATATTCCATACACATAAATAGCAGCTTGAAGCGGAGAGATTATGTAGCCCGCAGCTAAGAGCAGAGGTTGTTACTCACACATATACGCGCATATGGCTGGTATATAGCTAAATAACCAAGCATAAAACTGTTCTAGAAGGTGGAACGTCTAGACCTTAGGAGAACTGCGCGAATGAGGTAGCCTTTTTCTTCTCCTTTTCCAACCCGTTTTCCTTTTCCTTCTTATCCTTATTCACCCCCGTCTCCTTCTTTACCTTCTCCTTGTCCTTGTCTTTTCTCTTCATCTTGGCGAACTCCATTTCTCCTTAGTTTTCTTCATATTCTTCTGATATTCATGTTTTGATAACTGATTACAATTCGAAACACCAAAGCAACCTATTCCTTCCTCTCCAGATGGTTTCTAGTAAGCTTATACGCTCAGTTATTATGCACCGAACTATGTCAAAGTCAGTTAAGTTCAAATAGTTCATGACTAAATACTCTTGGTTGGGTTGAATCGATATGCCAATTGGATTGATTAGAGCCAAAAGGACTGGTGGAATGGTTGTCTAGCGGAAGGTCAACGCTTGGCTAATGTAGAACGGCCAGCGAAATGAAAAAACAATTAAAAAATTTTTGGAAAATTTAGAACTGAGGAGCGGGTGAACGATGAACCGGTGGTTGGTATGTCATTAATTGTGGATGATGATTGTTATCGGTTGCAGGCAGATAGTAACTATTTTGAGAAAATATCCTGATCATTTCGGGATTGTTTTCGGCAACATTTCAGGATTATTTTGGTAGCTTCTCCTTGTAGTTTTGGGATTGATACATTGGGTACTATTTCGAACATACTTTCGCAACAAATCAGGATCCTTTTGGATATAACAAAGTGCAGCGCTCGATGAATGAACAGAAGTTACATATGATCCATCAAGTGGACAGAAACGCATGGTTGCCAACTTGCTAAACTCGTATAGAATGCCTTCTGATTTCACATGCTTATATATAAGTTAGAGCAGAAGTGGGAAGTGGGAGCTGCGAGACGAAATGGCTAAGCATGTTCTGCGTTCGCGTCCTGTGCTCGCGAGGTCATAGTTCCATCTACTAGGGGTAGCAGAGTTGCCAGATCCTAACTAGCAACTAATGCAGGTTCTAGAAAACTTGTAGGTTTTGCCAAAATGACAGAGTTATTGTACAACTAAAGTCCTGGTCCTGTTTGCGATTCTTCCATTTGGTCGTCGATAACAATATGGACACAGTCAGTCTATGAGAGATCTTTCTTGACCATCCAGTTCAACCTAACCTTACATTTAAATTTATGATATCGAGAATAAACCGTAGAATAACAAAAACCAAAAGCATGGAATGTGTGTATGTATTTTTATACTCAGCTGAGCAGAGCTCACAGAGTATATTAGTTTTGTTCGCATAACGGTACCCCGCAAGGGCATAAACTAACCTAGATAGATATATATCAAAATGATCTGGGGAAAAAATTTAATTCATTTAGCCATGTTCGTCCGTCCGTCTGCCCGTGAACACGATAACTTGAGTAAATTTTAGGTATCTTAATGAAATTTGGTATGTAAGTTCCTGGGCACTCATATCAGATCACTATTTAAAATGAACGAAATCGGACTATAACCACGCCGACTTTTTCGACATCGAAAAACCGAAAAAGTGCGATAATTCATTACCAAAGACGGATAAAGCAATGAAACTTGGTAGGTGGGTTGACCTTATAACGCAGAATAGGAAATTAGTAAAATTTTGGAAAATGGGCGTGGCACCGCCCACTTTTAAAAGAAGGTAATTTAAAAGTTTTGCAAGATGTAATTTGGCAACTTAGTATGTAATGTTCGGTTACACCCGAACTCAGCCTAACTTGTTATACATAAAAGGATATTACCCTGCCGCCTGCTTGTATGCTTCTGTCCTACAAGTGGGGTTGCGGGTGTTTAGCGATGTGACTACATGCGATGCTACCGAAGGTAACCTAACGATTAGGGAGAGCTATGAATACTGTGTTATAAAAAAACAGGCCGTGTATGATTAAAAACTTATAAGACACGACTTTGTCAGCATTCTAACGAAAAAAAAGCATTTGTTTACGAGACATTCCTATGTGGACTACCCTTTAAAATTGCATACGAGCATACATACAACGTAAGTTGTTGACATACTTACTATGTTACTTTGTTGCTATACTCATATAGAATCTCATTTGGTATGCGCCATGCGTCTTTTCATGCCATTCATTTTTGATCCACCCACAACCAACCGAGCAAACAAACAAACAAACTTACGAAATGGGCAGCCAACTGAATGCTAAGCTCGCAATGCCTTCTTTACATGCGAATATGGAAATTTGGAATTGTGTATTTTTTTTTTTTTTTTTGCTTTGCATTCAGTTTTGACTACGATGCTGGCTTCTTAGCATTTCGCTGTAGCCACAATCTTTCTGTCGGTTTAGTTGCTTGTAAGGTTTACATTTCTTCTTTTTTTTCACTATGACGAATGATATATGCATGCTGTGGTTATAGGCCTTAAAGCTTATCTCTTGTCTGTTTTGGCCAACTTCGTTGTCTGCCATCTTTTGCGTTGCGTCCTCCGCTACTAATATTTCGCGTTTAGCTCCAAATTTTTCCAAATCTATTGTCGCTTTGGAAACATTTTCTTCATTGCCTGATTCTATTTCTACACAAGATATATGTATGTGAATGTATATGTGGGTGTAACATGCAAGATGGAATTGTTAAAAAAGTATGATAAATGAAAATAAAAATATTAAAATTAAACAAAAATGCTACAAAGATGAAGCGAAATAAAATGCAAATCTTTACTTGTGTGAGTGGCGTAGCACTTTAACTGATTTTGGGTTATAACTCTAATTTCATGTTTGCTGTAAAATACTAGCATACGCTTTTGTTTGGTTGGCTGATTTAGCGTGCATATGTGTGAGTAATTGGATTTCATCTAAACGGTTTCATATTCGCATGTTCGTAATATTTCATCGAAATGGGCGAAAATATGAAAAATGTACAGGAAGTTTTCTCTGCATACAAAGAAACTAAAAATATGTTTATACCCAGTTGTACTTGTACACAGAGTACTATAACTTTGATTGGACCTTGGAGGTATAAAGAAACCGTGATAGATATAGAATAGTGGGCGGCGCGCCGAAGCTGAATTGAGCCAGACTTGCTTCACACGTATTCTTACTCTCCATCGTTCAGTCGTTGGCGGTACAGCAACGAATAAACACTGCGCACACCTTTCGCACAAATGTTGAGATTCACTATGAGAAATATTATGATGGGAAATGCAGCTGGTAAGATGGCCTTTCCATAATTAACTAATCTTCTAAATATGTTAAGGTTTTAAATCAATGTGAGTTTTTTTGTTAATTATTTTAACAAAATTTGCAGTAATTTCTTTCTGCACTAACTCTTTTCCTGAACCAAAAAAAATAAAATAATCAAGAAATTTAAACCTCTTTTCTATAAAAAATTACGATAGAATGTTTAAAGTAACCTAGCGAAATAGTCAAAAAATATATCTGAATGTAACTTTATGTTTTTCTTTTTTAAACAGCCTCACATTTTTTAAACATTGTATACTTCTCTGGTTACGGCGCCTGTATTTTCCATGTTAAGCCGCTTTGACAAACAAAGTCTCATGTACATTTACATGTAAAAATATCAGTTACCCTTCGAATCTAGTACAACTTGATGAGTACAGGACTTGGAAATAAATCAAACTATTTCTAAATCAAAAAACAAATTTTCCAGAATTTTTGACGTAACTGTTTTTAATAAATTCACCAGCTGCATCTTGCAGTTTTTGCTTTTATTTCCTGCTGGGATGTTCGTGCTCTCGCTCTCACTAATACACTTGTATTTCAATTTTTGCCGACCCTGATGTAGATTTACATAAGACGTCGTCAAAATGAAAATACAGATGTGTTAGTGAGACCGCGATGATCACGCACATAAATGGATGCAACGTATGGACAACATTCTTCGACATTGCGAGCGATGCACACAATCGATGTTACTGCGCCAAATGCTCAGCGACTACTAAACGAAAGAGATTAAGAATACGTGCAAATTGAGTGCGAGCAATTGTCTGTAAACAGACGTCTCACTTACATATATAGAAATCATCAGTAATGAAAAAAAACTTGATTAGGCCATGTCCGTTCATCCGTCTGTCCGTCCGATAACTTGAGCAAATATTGAGATATCTTCACCAAATTCGGTATACGGGCTTATCTGTACCCAGAATAGATTGGTATTGAAAATGAGTGAAAGCGGACTATAACCACGCCCACTTTTTCGACATCGAAAATTTAGAAAAATTTTAAAAATTAAATAATTCAAAAACTAATACCGCTAAGCTAATGAAATTTGGTAGGTGGATTGTGTTTATGACGCAAAATATAAATTTTAAAAAATTTTGGAATATGGGCGTGGCAGCACCCACATTTTAAAGAAGAAAATTTGGAAGTTTAACAAGTCTTAAATCAAAAGCCAGTAAAGATATTACATTGAAATTTGGCAGAGACACTATCCTTCACACTGAGTGAAGATAATCAAAATTGATTAAAACCCACGCCCACTTTTCCTAGAGGTTTAACCTTAACAAAGTTTGCAATATCTCTGTAGTATTTACCTACATTTGACTCATATTCTACCTCAGTAGTGGTATGGTTGAGCCAAAATGCACAGCTGGGTATGTAATGTTCGGTTTCACTCGACTTTCTTACTTGTTTTATTCTTTTTCTTTTTTGGCTTAGTAAACGCTTATTAGAGATATGTGTTTTTCTTTTCCTACTTATCCTCATTTTGTTAAATCTTATTTTAATTTCACTACAACTATTATTTCTCTCCATTTAACTTCAACTTTATTCTTCTCCTTTTATTAACTTTTGCTGTCTTTTTCACTCCTTCATATCTGCTTCTTCTTGTTCTTCTTTTCATTCTTCTTTTTCTTCTTCTCACTCTCATTTGCCTCAAGCTTTCTCTATTTTTCCTCTTATTCTCACTCTCGTTCTCATTCTTACTCTCATTTGGGATTTAATTTGTATTCTTATTCTAATTTTATTCACATTCACTCCTTCATATTTGCTTCTTCTTGTTCTTCTTTTCCTTCTTCTTCTTCTTCAGCGTCTTCTTCTTCCTCTCACTCTCATTTGCCTCAAGCTTTCTCTATTTTTTCTCTTATTCTCACTCTCGTTCTCATTCTTACTCTCATTTGGGATTTAATTTGTATTCTTATTCTAATTTTATTCGCATTTTTATAATTTCAAATTATTTCCCTTTCTCTTTCCCTAGTCTAGCTTACGTGGTTACACTCTAAACAATCTGTAACCACTGTACCAGCAGCCGTGGATCGAAGTACTTCATGGAGTCAATAGCTCTACCAGATCATTGAACAATACTTAATCACGAGCAGCCACTCGTCTTCTTCATAGTTCCGACCAATGGCACAGCAATTGCTACCAGTTTACCTTTTTCATGGGAAGAACAAACCAACCTGCTTGACTCCGTTATTTCGAGCTACCGAAAAATGCGAGTTGTAATAGATTTCCAGATATGATCTCAGGAGGCAGCAGATGTAGATTCAATATCCTCTCTCTCTCCAGGATAACTAACAGTGAAAAAGTACCATCGGTATTCCCCAATCGAGGATGTGCTGAAAGCGACGATCATATATTTTCTCGTAAAAATAACTAGCTCCGTTTTTCCAGGGCTGATTAGCAGTCTATGTGACGCCATATATAGCGCCATCTAATATTGGGAAAACGGAATATATCGTCCTGTTTCTGAGCTTCGAAAGAGCTCTGCCACATGTATACCGATGGCTCCAAGTTAACGGAAGGGGCTGGGTCTGCTGTTAGTTCTGTCGATCCAAAAATAAGTAGATCTTATGGGTGCCAGGTTACTGCAGCGTCCTTCCGACAAAAATATAGCCGTGAAGAAATTCTGGGGTAAGCGTGATTAAGCTGCAGTCGCGTCGATATATATATATATATATATATATTGTAACGAATTTACTTGCAAATCATCTTATTTGCCCTTCTGCTAAGTTCGAATCACTAAACTGTTGAATAAATAATTCCAATATTGAATAATGGGAAAATGGCCTTTATTAAAGTACTTCACAATAACACTTATACTTTGCAACTAGCTTGCTTAACAACCAAACTGATTGATAGTTCAAATGAAACTCTACTATTGCCCGCCAGATTGCGTGCTTAATCAATAACTGCTTGATAGCTTAACTCAAACTGAATTCCAGCGCCTCTACATTTGCTGCCTTTTATACTCTCTGATTTCAACGTTGCATCTTCTAGGCGCTTCCATTTCCAGAATCTTGTAGTCCATCAGCTCTCAAACTCCTCAGCTGTAACTACAATTGCACGATTTTATAGCTTCTCTTATTGCATACTTTCAGAAGTATCTCAGATATATGCATGTGTTTGTGCATTGACTCTCCGCTGCTCGTATACGTAAATGGTACACATGTGTAGACGAAATTATTGTTTCGTTTATGTAGATACATAATGATTGAATTATTGATGTGAATTCACTGCTTAGCATCGGCCTAGAGATAGCAGCACCCCTTAGTTTTGCTAATATTCGTAACACTGCCCTCCACCTAAGTGTGATCGTCCCGATCAGACAAATCTCTCGATCTAAATGCTGCTAGCAACGCCAAATGTACCACTCTTTTATTTCGTGATTTCCCAATTGCTTGTATGCGGTAGATGACACCACTGATCGTCTTCACAACTCTGTACGGGCCTTCCCAACTGCACCGATATTTGGATGGAACAGCTTTCCGCCGGTGAGGGTTGTATAGCAGTACCAAATCTCCCTCCCGGAAACCTTTCAAATTATTTTCCTTGTCATACCTGTGTTTCATCTTACTATTCATTATCCTGGATCGCTCCCTCGCACTGTGTTGCTTGGCCAATGAACTACTTCGTAGAGCTTGCGCTTGACGGATTGGCTTCGCATAATCAGTATCGTTCCCACGTTTCACAAAAGTAGTGTTCTCTGGCTTGAAACTACCCTTGCATTCTTTCTGAAAAATTCTTTCAGTCGTTTTAGTGCGTCCATTAAGGTTTGTCGATGCCGATCTTTTTCTCGCAGGTACTTTTAATTTCTCTTTATTTGGCCCATTCGATCCATCAACCTTCCCTTTTGACTTTCGTCGCCGTTGTCGAGTCTTCTCTACAATTACTCGATTACTACTGAACCCTTTCTCCAACTTGAAGTTAAGTGGTATATCCTGGTTCTCATAATGCATCACCCTTCTCTGCATATCGATCTTGATGTCATGGTCAACCAAGAAGTCCACTCCCAATATGACTTCTTCAACGATCTTCGCCACAACGAATTTGTGTAGAACCGTGACCTCTCCAATCAAGACTTCACATATCACTTCTCTCTGAACTTGGTTATACTCTCCAGTGACCGTACGCAACCTTGCTCCAGGTAACGGTTTTATTCTCCTGTTGACCAAGTCAGATCGAATCAAGGAATGAGATGCGCCCGTATCTACAGTCAGTACACGTTCTTTACCATCCTCATTCCCTCTGACGGTAAGACTGCTCGATTTTCTACCAATTTGCAACACAGATATCACAGGGCATTCAATAGCTGGATCTAGCTCTCGATCTCTACCTCTTACTCGCTCTTGCTCATCTCCTCCAGCTTTGCGTTAGGGTTGGTGTTGCAATGTCGTGCAATATGACCTGGGTTACCGCACTTGAAACTCCGGCATTTTTCTGTTGTGATCCCTTCAGTGCTTCCAAAATTGTGTCTACCCAATCTGGTCTTTTCACTTCCACAAGATGAGCTTTGTATGCTGGTTTACTCAATAGAGAGGCAGTTTCCTGAGTCAATGCATGTGATACCGTCTCTGCAAATGTAAGTTTTGGATTCGCATATGTAACCCGCTTCGTTTCCACATCTCGTATACCATTTATGAAGCTCTAGATTTTTACACTTTCAGTGTATTCCACGGGTGCGTCCGCATTTGCCAAATGAGCCAACCTTTCAAGATCCGAAGCAAACTCTTGCAAAGTCTCATTAGCTTTTTTGTAACGGTTTTGCAATTCTATTTGAAATATCTGTTTCCTGTGTTCGCTTCCGTATTGCCGTTTTACAGCAGCCATCAATGCGTCATAACTGTTCCGTTCGTACTCTGGTATAGTCTGTAAGATTTCGGCAGCTGGTTCTTTCAATGCTACGAAGAGTGCGGCAACTTTATCTTCCACATTCCAGTTGTTCACTGCTGCGGTCTTCTCAAACTGTAGCTTAAAGGCCTGGAAAGGAACAGAACCGTCAAAGGATGGCGTCTTTACCTTCGGATTGCTTGCTGAAACAGTTGGGCGATTTATTTGCAACTCCTGTATACGACCTCTCAAAGCTTCTATCTCGGCATCCATTTTGTCCTCGAGCTGTACAATTTTTGTATTCTGTGCTTTTAACTGCGAAGACATTTGTGCCACCTGCAATGATAAGCGCTCCTTTTGTGCTTCCATCTTAGATGTAATCTGTGTCGACATTTCTGAAATACGCGTTTCTTGTGCTTCAATCTTCGATATTATTTCTGACGACATTTCTGCAATACGTGTCTACTGTGCTTCCATCTTGGATGTTAAATGTGTCTCTTGCGATTCCAGTTGAGAAGCCACTGTGGATGTTTGAGCACATATTGCAGCCAAAATCATGTTCAAGTCTGTGCTTGTAACTGCCTGCGTAATTCTCTCTTCCATTTTTGTTGTTTCCTCGGCATCAAGATGAAATACATACTCTTCCACGTCAATTCCTTTTAATTCCATTGCCTGTCGTAGTCTTGCCTGAAGTTCGAGTTTATTGCTGTTTGTATTCAATCCACGGGCTTCCAACTCCTTTTTCAGTTGCTGGATCCTTAATTCACTTAACTTCGCCATGTCCTTGTTGTGCTCTGTAACTCTAGAATTTATTCAACAATTCCTCTTCTGACACCAATTGTAACGAATTTACTTGCAAATCCTCTTATTTGCCCTTCTGCTAAGTTCGAATCACTAAACTGTTGAATAAATAACTCCAATATTGAATAATGGAAAAATGGCCTTTATTAAAGTACTTCACAATAACACTTATACTTTGCAACTAGCTTGCTTAACAACCAAACTGATTGATAGTTCAAATGAAACTCTACTATTGCCCGCCAGATTGCGTGCTTAATCAATAACTGCTTGATAGCTCAACTCAAACTGAATTCCATCGCCTCTACATTTGCTGCCTTTTATACTCTCTGATTTCAACGTTGCGTCTTCTAGGCGCTTCCATTTCCAGAATCTTCCAGTCCATCAGCTCTCAAACTTCTCAGCTGTAACTACAATTGCACGATTTTATAGCTTCTCTCATTGCATACTTTCAGGAGTATATCAGATATATTCATGTGTTTGTGCATTCACTCTCCGCTGCTCGTATACGTACATGGTACATATGTGTAGACGCAATTATTGTTTCGTTTATGTAGATACATAATGATTGGATTATTGATGTGAATTCACGTCACTGCTTAGCATCGGCTTAGAGATAGCAGCACCCCTTAGTTTTGCTAATATTCGTAACAATATACTAGCTTTACCAGGCGCACGTTGTAACGCCCGAATCGAATGGATGTTGCGTTATTTTTTCTGTTTTGTTTGTTGATAATTTAATTTATTGTTCTGTAAATTGAATTGAATTTTGTACGCATATTTGGTTAAATTTTCTGTTAAAACATTTTATTCTTGTATCTTATTGTATCTTATTTTATATTATTGTATTGCTTTTACCGCTGATGATTGTTGCTTTGATTACATTCCGAAGAAGCATGACTGGTGAGCCAATTTTTAAAGTTTATATATGCGCAGGCATTCCTTTTGGTTCTAAGGAGTAAGAAATTCATTTGGATAATTCACAATTTTATCTTCATCTGTAACTGTGTCGATCGATTTATATTTCGTCACTTCACCAGGAAATTGATTTTGAAAGCGATCATTGATTTTGTTAACATGATCATTTTTGGGAGCTAAGATAGTTCTTTCGCATAGCCAAAAAACAAAAACATTTAAATTTAAAATTCTTAATTCTGATATATGAAAAACTTTCGTCTTGATCCTCGAGCCAAAATTTGGTGATGATCGAAGTATAGCAAACACGTTTTCATAGGGAACACACACACAGAATTTGATTTTTATATAAGATGTAGCTAGACTGAAGCTAAAAAATTTTTTTAACAGCGGCAGATTACTAAACATCCAAAAGGCATAACAGGTCAACTCAACAATGCAGTCAAACTTTAGGTGTTAAAATAACTTAAGTTTGTACGGCAGCCATAGTTTTCCCCATTCCAAATTTTACTGGAGGTTTTAGGACTTAACGTCACATAGCTCATTACCAATTTTAATTATTCTACCATTACGACATCCAGATATATGCAGTATAACATATTCCATTTGTATTGGAGGTGTCACGCCCCTTTTTTCCCAATTCCATATTTTCTTGGTGGTGTTAAGGATTAACCTCAAATAACTCCTTACTGAATTTCAATGTTCTGGCGTGTATACCTTCAAAGGTATGCAGTGCCAAATATTCCATTTCCCAAGTAAGGCCTCGCCAGTGGCAGCAGGTGTTCGCCAGGTCAAGGCTCCAGCTATTAGGGCGGCAGATTTGCCAGACTTCGAGACAGCAATTAAGCTGGGTCCTGTTAAGCTTCTGGTATTTGGCTCGAGGACGGAGTTATTCTGTAACATTAGTACTGGCACCTGATTGAGATTTCTTCCGTTTGGTCAACGAACGAATTCTGGTAGCACTGTGGACACATTCAGTCTATATGGGGTCTTTATTGACCACCCAGTTGAATCTAAACTAACGCAGCATTTGAGAAAGTTCCTAGTACAACTCGTTTACTTGACAATCACGCATATCTATCTGAAAATTTCTTTACAACTATTTTAACAAGTTAAGATTTTCTCATTATAAACCTTCAAAAAAATGGCGAGAAAGTAGTCACCAACTATTTGACTTTCTATAGAACTAAATTAAAAAGCTGAATGCTGAGCAGAAAGTTTTGGGCTTTTGTAAGTGCATTGTTAGCACACTCACACATATGCAATTATGTGGGAATATTTCGACTTTTTTTATGCAAGCAAACAGGTAAAACAGTTTTCAAACTTCTTAGTTAGAGCGGTGTACAATTCGGTAGCAGTTTTGTAAATGGCTAAATATCATAAATATGTATATAAACAAGTTCTCACAACTTCTCGCCACACCATTAGTGGCATTGCACTTTGAGCTTGTAATGGCTGCTGTTAAATAACCGTAAATATGCAAAACTTGACTGCAAAGTTCTTAAGGAAATATTTAAACCACTGCATGCGGTGCTAAATGTTTCAACTAAAATTTTTAGTTAAGTTGTTGTCACTCTAAATAGAAATATCTTTCCTAAACTGCAAAAATGTTCAAATACTTAGGCGCATATTCTGTATAACGCAACGATTCATATTTTCTGGTGTGAACCAGAACTCGTATCATATAAGAGCATTGATTCACCTCAATGAGTGACAGCTTTTGTGAAATGTTTGTGATTATATAGTGGTGAATGTGAATGTCAGTCACTGTGACGCAAAGTGTCACGGCGTCATACATAAACTGGCCCTTACTTTTATAGGTAAAAATCAATTTATTTGAGTAAGGCGATCATTTTAGAATGGCAGTTTGTTTAAATTATAAAATAAATTGTGAAATGGGATTCTCTGTGCATGTTGATTGATTGCTGTGCCGCCCAGATACCAAAAGATCCGTGCAACGCATGATGCACATTACTTCTGAAACCAATTGCTGCTGTTTTGGTATGGCTAGTAGGTGCAACAATCAAACAATTTGGTGCGAACAGGAACCCCTGCTCATATCTTAAAGAGAGTATTTAGCTACTTCCTTAAGTACCGGCAGTATATAACTGCCCATAGTTAGAAAGTTAGTGTGTGCTGAAGCTGAGCATTCGCACATGTAAAATACAGCTGCTGCCCTCGTCGCTGTGGCTCCTGTAAATACTGTTAAGAGGGATGCTCATTCTTACAGCATGCATTCCAATATCCCGTGACTTTAATTGTGATCATAAAGATTTTTTCCCTTGACCAATTTTGTAGGTCTTCTATTCTTGTTATATATATATATGTTGATTTGGCAGGTTTTATTGGTTATCTTGCAGGTGTCCGAGGATTACCAGTTGGATACTGCTAACTCTTTGAATGCTTTGTACGTTTTTTTGACTGATGCAATTGGATGATTCATCTCGACCGCCTCCGCAGCATTCAGCAGTGCTCTTGCCCTTCCAAGTTCGTCTGCCTTCTCGTTGACCTCGGTGACAGCAACTCCTTAAGATGTTCACAGAAGACACCCGCTCCCACCCCGCAGGCTATTCGCGTCCTTCCTTTGCAACCCGTCGCCTATCCACTCTCCTCTTAAGGGCCACTTTACCTTATGAACTATCAAATTTTTGTGAGAGCTGATCTGAGAATACTTATGTGGATATACTGTCCCAGTTCCAACAGTTACACTCCTACTGCCGAACGAGTTGCAGTTTAACGTATGTGAAGGTTCAGAGGAGCTGTTTTGAGAGCACATTTAGTGCATCAAGTGAACCCACCTTAGTACACCTGCTACCCCTTCGAGGGCTGCCCCCTGTTTTTATTATCTTTTGAATGTTATACAGTTTTTCCATGGCCGTATACCATTTTATATCTCCATATGTTAGACGGGTCTGATGATGCCCCTATATAGCTACCTGGGAAACATTTATCTCTGGGCATATACGACAAATGTTTCTGAGCAAAATTTTAAAATTGGAATTGCCCATTAGATGGCAGGTCATACTTGTACTGTTATCCTATGCAAAGGGGAAGAACTGTATTCTGAATATATAATTTAGGAAGTTATGCCATCCGCCGAGCTCTGCAGATTGGACGTAACGAAATCTGCCCAATATAGCAGAAGTGTCAAAATAATTTAAAACCTTGTCTTATACGTAACTGCCGTAAGAAGGGTGCTCGTTACCTTTCTATTCTCCTGTACTTACATTAGGCTGCGTCCAATTGGAAGCTAGATAGAGGGCGACTAATGAGCGTTTAAGAGCCTGAAAAGTGCCGTTCATCCTTTTGCTAGAATCCTTGTTGGACTTACACTCGAATATTAAGGTTTTTGTATCACTCACGACCCTCTTAAGTACTGTCTATTCTTTTGGCAATCAAGTACTTTGTAACTAATAACAGGTACTTACGAAAATTACTCATACGCCACGTATCACAAAATGCCTTAAAGTCAACAAGTAAGGAAGGCTAAGTTCGGGTGTAACCGAACATTACATACTCAGTTGAGAACTATGGAGACAAAATAAGGAAAATCACCATGTAGGAAAATGAACCTAGGGTAACCCTGGAATGTGGTTGTATGACATGTGTATCAAATGGAAGGTATTAAAGAGTATTTTAAGAGAGAGTAGGCCATAGTTCGATGGATGGACGCCATTTAGGGATATCGCCATAAAGGTGGACCAGGGCTGACTCTAGAATGTGTTTGTACGATATGGGTATCAAATGAAAGGTGATAATGAGTATTTTAAAAGGGAATGGGCTTTAGTTCTATAGGTGAACGCCTTTTCGAGAAATCCCCATAAAGGTGGACCAGGGGTGACTCTAGAATATGTTTGTACGATATGGGTATCAAATGAAAGCTGTTAATGAGTATTTTGAAAAGGAGTGATCCTTAGTTCCCTAGGTGGACGCCGTTTCGAGATATCGCCATAAAGGCGGACCAGGGGTGTCTCTAGTTGTACGATATGGGAATCAAATGAAAGGTGTTACTGAGCGTTTTAAGAGGGAGTGGGCATTAGGTCTATAGGTGGACGCCTTTTCGAAATGTCGCCATTAGGGTGGGCCAGGGGTGACTCTAGAATGTGTTTGTACGATATGGGTATCAAACGAAAGGTGTTACTGAGCATTTTAAGAGGGAGTGGGCATTAGGTCCATAGGTGGACGCCTTTTCGAGATATCCCCATTAGGGTGGGCCAGGGGTGACTCTGGAATGTGTTTGTACGATATGGGTATCAAATGAAAGGTGGTAATGAGTATTTTAAAAGGGAGTAATCCTTAGTTCTATAGGTGGACGCCTTTTCGAGATATCGCCATAAAGGTGGACCAAGGGTGACTCTAGAATGTTTGTACGATATGGGTATCAAACGAAAGGTGTTACTGAGCATTTTAAGAGGGAGTGGGCACTAGGTCTATAGGTGGACGCCTTTTCGAGATATCGCCATTAGGGTGGGCCAGGGGTGTCTCTAGAATGTTTGTACGATATGGGTATCAAACGAAAGGTGTTACTGAGCATTTTAAGAGAAAGTGGGCATTAGGTCTATAGGTGGGCGCCTTTTCGAGATATAGCCATTAGGGTGGGCCAGGGTGACTCTAGAATGTGTTTGTACGATATGGGTATCAAATGAAAGGTGGTAATGAGTATTTTAAGAGGGAGTGGGCATTAGGTCTATAGGTGGCCGCCTTTTCGAGATATCGCCATTAGGGTGGGCCAGGGTTGACTCTAGAATGTGTTTGTACGATATGGATATCAAATTAAAGGTATTAATGAGGGTTTTAAAAGCGAGTGGCCCTTAGATGTATATGTGAAGGCGTTCTCGCGATATCGACCAAATGTGGATCAGGTGATCCAGAAACTCATCTGTCGGGTACTGCTAATTTATTTATATATTCAATAACACTAACAGTATTCCTGCCAAGATTCCAAGGGCTGTTTATTTCGCCTTGTAGAACTTTTTCATTTTCTTCTACTTAATATGGTAGGTGTCACACCCATTTTACAAAGTTTTTTCCAAAGTTATATTTTGCGTCAATAAACCAATCCAGTTACCATGTTTCATCCCTTTTTTCGTATTTAGTATAGAATTATGGCATTTTTTTAATTTTTCGTAATTTTCGATATCGATAAAGTGGGCGTGGTTATGGTCGGATTTCGGCCATTTTTTATACCAAGATAAAGTGAGTTCAGATAAGTACGTGGGCTAAGTTTAGTAAAGATATATCGGTTTTTGCTCAAGTTATTGTGTTAACGGCCGAGCGGAAGGACAGACGGTGGGCTGTGTATAAAAACTGGGCGTGGCTTCCACCGATTTCGCCCATTTTCACAGAGAATAGTTAGCGTCATAGAATCTATACTCCTACCAAATTTCAAAAGGATTGGTAAATTTTTGTTCGACTTATGGCATTAAAAGTATTCTAGACACAATAAATGAAAATGGGCGGAGCCACGCCCATTTTGAAATTTTCTTTTATTTTTGTATTTTGTTGCATCATATCATTACTGGAGTTGAATTTTGACTTAATTTACTTATATACAGTAAAGATATTAAATTTTTTGTTAAAATTTGAATTAAAAAAAAATTTTTTTTAAAAAGTGTTCGTGTTCTTCATCCAATTTTGCTAATTTTTATTTAGCACGTATAGAGTAATAGTAGTAACGTTCCTGCCAAATTTCATCATGATATCTTCAACGACTGCCAAATTACAGCTTGCAAAACTTTTAAATTACCTTCTTGTAAAAGTGGGCGGTGCCACGCCCATTGTCCAAAATCTTACTAATTTTCTATTCTGCGTCATAACGTCAACCCATCTACAAAGTTTCATCGCTTTAACCGCCTTTGGCAATGAATTATCGAATTTTTTCGGTTTTTCGAAATTTTCGATATCGAAAAAGTGGGCGTGGTTATAGTCCGATATCGTTCATTTTAAATAGCGATCTGAGATGAGTGCTCAGGAACCTACATACCAAATTTCATCAAGATACCTCAAAATTTACTCAAGTTATCGTGTTAACGGACGGACGCACGGACGGACGGACGGACGGACGGACGGACGGACATCGCTCAATCAAATTTTTTTTGGATCCTGATTATTTTGATATATGGAAGTCTATATCTATCTCGATTCCTTTATATATGTACAACCAACCGTTATCCAATCAAACTTAATATACTCTGTGAGCTCTGCTCAACTGAGTATAATAAGACAGAATATGCAAATGTTTATGGATTTCCATAAAGAAATGTGCGGTTAGAGAGGTAGTCTAGGGGATTCAAGTAACTCAAGCCCATCTAGTTTTCATTGGCATAACGGGTGCGATGAGAACGTCCCGTGTTGAGTGCCACTATTCTTAGGGCAGAAATCAATATAATAGGAGTTTTCCGTAGAGAATGAAAGAAGGGTATCTTCAAAGAGCAGCCAGGCAGGCTTGCGAACATTGCAATCTTACACAACTTACACAACTCTTCTAAGCTAACAGATGAATGCCTTGGAGTTCTAAATGATCTGAGAGCCAAAAACATGGTTTCGTTAGGATGAGTTGCGGCTATCAGAGATATGAAGGCAATGAAGGGGCAGACTACCTAGCCAAGCAGGGTTCTTTAGCAGCATGCTTGGATCCAGAGCAATTCAGTGGACTCATAAAGAGGAACCATGTGTAACGAGGAAACAAAGCAGTTCACAGAACACAATGTATTGAATACCCAAGGTGAAGACAGGTCTCAGTTTTTTATACTCCAAGCAACGAGAGTATCAGCCAAATTCATTAGTCTCAGCAGAAATGAACGAACTATCACTGGGTACTATAGAGATGTTAAATACATTAAAAGCCTCCACATACAGCAATAGGCTGAAGGGTCGAGCACAATAGGTCTAGACTAGAAATGTAAGTGTATTCACTACACTCTAAACAAATCAATTAGATTATAAAGACGCTTTTGGTTTTCCCCATGTTTGGAAAGCCAGACGAGGAAAGGAGATGAAGGGCGAGGACAAAACGAGGTGATAAAAGGAAAAATAAGAAGTCAAAACCTGACGGCGTTTGATCAATACATTATCGAGCTGTTAACGGTTTGTTATCTATGAGCTATCGGTTTGTAATCGAAGTGTTATAAGTTTGCTGTCGATAACAATAGGTAGTGAGTTACAGAGATTTTTAATCGACGTGTTATACATTTTTCATAGAAAAATTTTCAATCTATCGCCGAAAAGTTACCTATTGCTTCTCGATATGTTACCAGAAATATATCGTACTGTCATCAAAATGTTATGAATATGTTATATATTTTTATAGAAAAGTTATCGATTATTTGTAGAAAAATAATCGGCAGTTATGATAAAGTTATCTACTTGTTAACAAAAAGTTATCGATTTAATATCGGAAAATCACCAACTCCCTATTGGCGTGTTATCGATATGTTAACGAACAATTATAGATTTGCTGTCAAAAGGTAGTCGATTTCAAATTTAAAAGTTATTGTTTTATTATCGGAGTGTTACCAATTTCTTATTGGCGTATTATATATTTGTTATCGACTACTCAACGGTTTGTTATTAAACAGTTGTCAATACAACTTCACTATTAAATCGATGACACATCTGTAACATTGTTACAACAAGTCGGTAAGAAACCTTTAAGAAGCCGATGAATCGGTGATAGCAATCCGATAACAAAACAATGACTCGACGATAATAATTCGCTGTCGATAAAAAGACGGTAATAAAACAATAACTTGTCGGTATTGGTTGCGTAATGGCATTGCTCTTATAAAACCCGAAATTATTCGTTTCTTGTAAAGTTGCCTCTGTTTTGATTTACCGTCAACTTCTGTGTGAGCTTTAGTTAATTTTAAAATATTAGTTGTGCAGACGTTCACCTGTGTGTTAACACGACGATCTTCAGGAGTACATGGTAATTAAGTCTTCTTTTGTCTTCCTTACTCCCTCTTATCTCTTCTTCCCCCATCCCATAATCCAACTCCTCTTCGTCCAACTTATCTTACTTTTACTCGTTATCTTTGTATTTCTTCCAACGCCCTATTTCTTTCTTCTACATTCTCTGCTCGCTCTTCCCACCTATTGATCTCTTTCTCCACTTCGACCTCTACCTCTACACCTTCCTCTCCGTTTACCATTTTTTCTGTTTGGCAGCGCTGTACCCGTAAGTGAATAACTGAAATCAGCCCGACCTTACTCATATGTCGCACTGCCGTTACGCATTTCGACCTACCTCGATATATACCTATCTGAAGCCGCGCCCAATGAATTCGCTGACGATACTCGCCAATAATTGAATCAGCTTTAAGAATCACCTTTCTAAGTGATTGGCAGGGCACACTATATTCTAATCGGTAAGCATGCGCATATAAGACCATGCAGCTCACTAAGTTGTCAGCACCGTACCTGAATACTGCTACAGTTAATACTTCAATGCCCGCTGCCTTGTTCTTCATGAGTATAAATATTTTATCTTCATACGTCATAGTAGTGTAGTAGTGGACTGTTGACGGTCTTCTCCTGTGGTGCCGGATATATCAGCACTTTGGTATTTAGTCCAACGTGTATAAGTACAACCAGCACAACTCAGCTCGCTTCTGTGGGCCCAATTACTTTTCTTGATGATCTTGCCAGGAGCTTAAAGCCCATCGGAGTTTTTCGAAATTTTCTGGCGCAACTTTCAATGTCAGTGAGAAAAGTCAGAATATCAATCTCCTATGTCATAATTTGGCTAGATCCTTACTTCTTCAATTTTCTTGGCTTTTCTTCTATATGATAGGGGTTTTGAAGAATGTTATCAGAGTACGTGGTCATTTTCGGGATGTCTATTTGGTACATTTGGTAAAACCTCACCTACCCGTGGCGAGTCCTGTTTCATTAACAACCGAGGCTCTGGCGACCCCGAACTCCTGATCGATCTAGGGGGTGGGAGGGCGCTATGGCCTAGAAGGTTTTATGCCGTCATACCAAATCGTTCCCAAGATGATCGGACCAGAACCTTTATGGTGCTTCTTACCGGAACGGACGGGATCTAAATCCGGCAAAGGACCATCAACATAGGTAACAATCCCCAAAGGGGATGTCCTTATCGCTACAACAACAACCACTCTCTCGCTGTAGATCTCCTTAAATTATAGAATCATGCTTTCATCGAGGTAAAAATTTTATTTCCAAATACGGTATTTCATCAATCCCACAAATCTCGGTTCTCCGCTCAGAATTTACCAATTTTCATCTAATTTTATTCCAATTATTCAACAGCAAGCGACGGTGTTCACACATTTTTTTTTTTTTTTTGTGCACAAAAAACTAAATTCAAATCTCAACAAAATGTACTGCAGCGTTCAGATCAAATAACTGATTGGCTTTATAGCTCACAGAAAGCCAAAAGCTGCTAGCATACTCACATAGAACTCGACCACAAGATTTTCACACAATTTTATTGCAGATGAGTGGATTGCCATCCGTCAAATACTTGGTCGCATAAATTCCGTCTACTAGTTTCACACACACATACACACATATTGCACCTACATGCTTAACTATTTCAATGTTGTTCATTCAAAGCCTCGGGTTCGGTTCCTTCCGTTGCAAGTTAAGAAGTGAGAATTGAATTTCTTACACGTCTTGCCAACGATAAATATGCCTAGTGGCGTAAACGAAGCAAAATTCACACAAGCTTGCAAATCTACTCAAAATTCGGCAAGTTTCACATATAAGTAACAGATTTTCATAGCACACGAAACCGCACATGAAAAATTGGAAAATCAGAGGTCTTACCCTGTAGTACTTTTTTGTGAGCGAGATGAAAAACCGGACTTTACAACAAGGTTAATAAGAATTGAATAAGGCTCATTCTTTATTCTCATCCCCCTAAGCCTTTAAAAAACAAAATGCAAGATGCGACAACCTCCGAAGAGATTTTTGGGCCGATCTAATCTTCTAACTTGCACCGTGCTCCTCTTAATTTTTCACACAAATTGGCGGGACGGGACCTACATGTTTTTTCGTCGACTCCGAACGGCAGCTGTAAGGCCGATGAGTTTTCACTGAGCAGCTTTTCATGGCAGAAATACACTCGAAGTGCGTACGAAACACTGCGGAGGGACGACCCCGCTTAGAAAAATTTTCTTCTAATTGAAAAAACTTGTTTCCAAAATTTTGATGTTGCTTTGCTTGGGGAGTTAACCCAGGATCTTCGGTGTGGTAGGCGGAGCATGCTAACACCACACCACGGCGGTCGCCCTTTAAAGCCATTGATTGGGATATTAATGGAACGCTGTTGATGGGAGTACATGGCGAATGTAGGGCATCTCACCGAATGAATATTTCGAAGCTGTTCGACTGTCAAACATATGAAAGTCAGCCAACCACGTGCAAGCTACGATACTTAAAGACATGGCCAGAGGGCGATTAAACAAAGTCCAAAATGCCCTACCTTCTGGCACGGTCTATATCTCGTTGGCTTTCAAGTTCAAAATAAAAGATATCTTCAAATGGGTACAAAAGAAAGTCCAAGACATTACAGTCCGAACAAATGACTCAGAAATGAAAAAGAGAACTGGATCCGCTTTACTCCAAGCATCTGCGAACCAATCAGTCCTACCGACTGCTGGAACCTTGCAGTGCCCTTCAGGTTGAGGTCGAAAATAAACAAATGTCACGCTCTTTGTAGACAGCCAGAATGCCTTAAAGACATTAGAATGCAGCTAAATAAAATCGGATATATTGCGGAGGTGCTTAATAGCGGCATCCCAGGGCACAGTAATATTACAGCGAATTGGCAGCGATATGGTTACGAGCTCCTTCGGGATGAATGCTGAGGAAAATCGAGGAATACAATGCAAGGGCAACGAACTCGCTACTGAGCAACAGAGACGATTGTAAGATCTCAATTTTCTTATGGGCTTGTGCGGTTAGAAAGAAACAAAAATGCTCCTCAAACAAACGAAATCTGTAGTGCGAGTACATACGCGCGCCATCACAGGTCGCTATTCTGTTGCAGCAGTGCTTCGTCAAAGACTGCATAGAAGGCGACTGAGATTTTTTGGTGCACGGTTTTTTGGGCGCCCGGTTTTTTGACCGTCTGGCGAAGATAGAGAACTTTTTACTTAGATTTGCAAAGGGAAGTAAGTGGCTTAAGGAGGTCTTAAATATTCGCAATTATTTTTCCGATATATTTAATTTGTTCATTCGCAGCCTCCGTGGTATAAAGATTGTATACTGGCCTACTATCCCGAAGGTATCAGATTCAATTGACTCGACAACTTACATAATAAAATTACGAAAAACTCGCTAAAAGTGGTTGCCCCTGGTCCTTGGCTTCGTAAGCAATTGCCATTTCGCAGGGCATCACTAGGTAAAAGTGTCAGTTGAAAAGTCTGCGCGGCAAAGCATAAGAACTAGTACCATCTCTTTATGCGATAGTTCTGCGATAGTTCAATACTTTTGCGATTCGCTTGAACGTTGAAATGCTTTTCAGCAAAAATCCAGCTGCCTTAGAACTGAAAGTTTTTAAGAAAAATCCAAAAGCAGCACTTCGGAAATTGAATGAGTATCTCGCCTTTAACCTTCTCGTAGTTTTATTACTTATAAATTATTCTTACTAGATGTTGCGGCTTCTCAATTTAGGAACTGGACATCACTACAAGCTTACCTCTTAGCTCCATCCATGATGCTTGAAATATCCTATGAGCCACTCTCAGCACAATAATTTTCCAATTTCCACTCTGCAGCTTTTGTTAAGAAAAATCTTCGATTTTCTTTTTGCCTTTTCTATCGCAGCAACTTAATCCACCAATTTATCTGCAGACGTCAAGAACGAGAGAAATTGCACTTGTCGTTCACCACATACTTACCCATGTTCTTACATTGTTATGTAATTGTTTGTGGCATCATGAAAGTAGAGCAATGTTGCCAAAATGTCAAATGCATTGATTATATAAGTTGCATTAATGTTTTACCTTTGCTTCATGATGACAGAGAAATCCATTCATCCAATTGGATGGTGTGTCTTTAAGTGAAAATATATGTGCAATAAGTAGATATATAAGTGTACTTATGTGTAGTGAATTAAGTAATAATCAACGTGCTGCACTTCCATCCAACTTTTTACAATTCTATCACCACACTGGCTGTTCGATGTTTTCATGAATGTCTAACATGAGCGATCCTTTAGGATGCGTGTAGTCAAAAATAGGTTGGGTGGCCGCTGCCTCAATTAAGAGACAGACCGCTTGGACACTTTAGCGGTCCGTCTAGTCGAAGCTCTATAGCGATTATTGTATATATGACATCGGTCTTGAATATTCGAAGAATGAAATACTTTCTCCATCAAGATATTGTGCGAACATTAGCATCACTATGCTGTTAGTAAATAATCACAACAACAACAAAATGAAAGCAAGCCACACTTGTGTACATAAACACATCAATCATCATTTACACACATACATTGAAGGCGACGAAGAATATTTCACATACACATATGTAGTCGTCAGCTAAGAGAAGAAGTTGATACTCACACATAGACACGCGTATCGCTAGTAGAAAATCATAAACTACAAATATACGTATATCTTAAACTCCAGCAACCAACCCCACTTTAGTGAAGTGAACAGTTCGCCACCCACCAAAAATGAAATTATAACTGCGATCAAGTCCCTAAAGAAAGGCAAATCGCCAGGAATCGATAACATATATGCTGAATACCTCAAAGCAGATCCAGATACTGCAGCTGAAGCTCTACTTCAAATTTTTCGTCAGATATGGGAAGAAGAATCCTACCCCCATCAATGGAACGAAGGCATTCTTGTGAAAGTGCTAAAAAAGGAGATGCTTTAGATTGTAACAATTACAGAGGTGTCACTTTACTCCCTATTGCCAGCAAAGTATTCTCTACGATTTTACTAACGAGAATTCAAGAGGCCGTGGAAACAACGTTACGGGAAAACCAGTTTGGTTTTAGACAAAACAGATCCTACGTTGACCTAATAAATACAGTTCGAATTATTGTTGAACAATGCTGCGAATATAGAACATCCACCTATTTACTACTAATTGACTTCAAAAAAGCCTTAGACAGCTTTGACAGGCAATTCATATGGGATGTATTACGAAGCCGAGGTATGTCCACTAAAATAGTCAACATTATACAGGTCATGTATGCCAAGTTTAAAAGCCGTGTGAGTAACGCCGGCTGTCTTTCGGAACCATTCGATGTCAATAACGGTGTACGGCAGGGTTGTGTACTCTCTCCGCTTTTGTTCATCGTGGCATTGGATGAAATTATGAGGCGTGCGACAAACGGCAGGCATGGAATACAGTGGACACCTTTCGATCAGTTATAAGGCTTAGAGTATGCAGACGATGTCTGTTTGCTAATTCACAGAGGCACAGACCTACAATATAATTTAGAAGCCTTGGACAGATACGCTAAAAGGGCCGGGCTAAGTATCAATACCGACAAAACAAAAGTCATAAAATTCGGTTATAATGTTTCAGCAAGACCAACAATGTTCACTGTCTATGGAAACGAAATTGAATGTGTAGAATTCGCAGTTTACCTCAGCAGTATTATCTCAAATAGAAGCGGTGCGGGGGAGGACGATACATCCCGCATAAATAAAGTAAGAGCTACTTTCGGTCAACTGACAGAAGTATGGAAGTCCAGTCATATATCATTGAAAAATAGCTGCGACTTTTTAATTCAAATGTTAAATCAGTGCTCTTTTATGCTTGTAAGACGTGGAAAAGTTCAAGCTTAATTTTTATTATGAAATGCCTACTCCGAATCCTGAAAATTCGATGGCCCGAAACAATAACAAACGACGAATTATGGCGAAGGACAAGCCAAACAAAAGCAGCCACAGAAATTCCAAAACGCAAGTGGTCGTGGATTGGACACTCGATTAGGAGGCCTCCAGACAATATAGCAAGGCAAGCATTGCGGTGGAACCCGCAGGGAAGCAGAATACCCGGGGCGCCAGCGAAAACCTGCCGTAGAATTGTCGATAAAGAATTGGAAGATGCAGGTTACACGTGGAATGATGTCACGAGGATAGCACCAAATAGAAAAACATTCAAATCGGTTATCGAAGCCCCATGCTCCAATAGGAGTTAAGGAAGGAAAGAAGGATACATGTATATAGCTGGTAACCAATCATGAGATATAATAGTTCTCGAACTGTTCGCAAAATGATTAGACCTTAGGAGAAATGGGTGAACGAGAAACCGAGAGTATAAAAGCAGCGCAAGCTGAGGAATCAGTAATCAGTTGGATTTAAAATCGCTATTAGTTGTGAAGTACGTGATATTGAAGTATAATTGTACTACTCCCAAAGTAGTCTAAATAAAGCCCATATTGCAATATTGAATATTGGAGTTATTTATTCGACAGTTCAGCGATTCGAACGTTAGCAGAAGGTGGCTAATTATCACGAACTCCCAAAATTCTTTACAATATTTAGGCCTCGTTTTCACAAAATTTGAGCATTTTAGCATGGAGTGACTGAATATTTTTAACTTATCATCCTATACACCTGTCACATATAGGGCTGATCAAAATGTTCAATTGTACCATATGGACTCCTATACAAATTACCACAGATAGAAGAACTTTAACTTCACATCTTATAATAAGGACATTGCTACCCGCATAAGAGTAATGTCAGAATAAGACAAAGTAGATATGCAAGAAAATAATGTGTAGCGTAATCTAAGTAGGAATAGACATTCGTACCTGTATACGAGCGTCTCCCTACGATCAAGATCAAAGCGGCAGAGAAAACCATTACCATCGAGGATAAATTAGAAAATACATTCTACAACTGTCACCATAAAGACCTCACAATCTTGTTGAGAAACTTTAAGCGCCGGGTTTGCAAACAAGGATATTTGAGTTTTCAGTGGAAAATGTATCATCCGCGTGTTAAGATCTCCTTTGGGAAAAAGCTGGTTTATTCTCTGGGACATATATAGTGAAGTAGCGGTCTTCAATAGCAGATATCGACAGCGCAATAAACCTCTTTTAAAGGCAGGTTAAACAGATAAGCAGGTGATGGAAGCCTATCTTGATATCGAGTCCCACCAGTGGATATCTAAACAGCCCTTCAAGCATTAGAAGTCGAATCTGCTCCAAGACTTTGAGGGTAGGGGCTGCAAGTGGTGATATATGCTGACGACTTGGAGACACTTAACAAGGAGAGTTTCTGAATATTCTGAATCACGTTTAACTGGGTCTCGTAACCATTTTGTCGTTATTATGCGTACAAAAAACGGCGCTAGTTCTGCTCACAAGGGGATACAAGGTAACCGAATTTATACAGCCCTTAATTAAAGGAGTATCATTGATACTGTCTGATAGAACTAAGTACCTTAGGATTATACTGCACAGCAATCTGACAGTTCAAAGCTAAATGTAGAAGATCACGCTGCATAATAAACTGTCTGTAAAATACCGTTTACATCCGTACTTTTGCAAATGCTGGTTCTTTCCTGCGGTGGTATACTGGCTCTGTGATGTAGAGGTCATGCCGATTATCTTCTGTGGAGTTTTGATTTAGTGAATATAACAAGGACCTGCTATAAATATGATGAGAATGGGAACAGTGTGACGTATGGAACTGGTTGGGGTGAGTGGAATCCAATGTACAGCACTACACACTATGCTGAGCCTATACTCGCTTGCCCGAAGCTAAGCCTGGGATAGGGGGGGGGGGGGGGGGGGGGGGGCTTATTAACCAGCTTCGACTTCGTTCCTATCAAAACAAACTACTGGCCGTCGGTTTATTATCGTGTTGCTAACTAGTCATATTTCTACGAGGGTGGAATGGCGTTGAAATATAAACTGGACTGGTTTCTAATGAACTTGTTTATGGATCGGTCCTAGCTGGAAGGAAAGTTTTGGAAGATAATATCCCGAATAGACCTCGGAACTGGGTGAAAAACTAGGCTGCCTGGATCAGTGTAGCATCATCAAAAAGTAAGCCGATGTCATCAAATAGCACTCCAGCTGCTGTGACTTTTGTATTTGATCAGATTAACCATAAGCTTAGTTCAGCTTTCATTAGATGGGGAGCTTTCAGAAATTGCCCGATCTTATTCGCTTTTGCATTCAACCCTTTAAAGAGGTTGCAGCGCAACTTAAAGCTTCTTCAAACCAATTGCTAACCTCGCCTACCCATGTAAATCTCGTTTCTTTAGGAGGAGATTCTGACGATACCAAGCTCCCCACAGGGAGTTGGATGAAAGATTAAACGTGAGCACATCAAATAGTTCCCGAGATAGTCGGGCTTATATCCAAACCTTCGGGGAGTCTCCCTGTTGCCAGAAGAAAAAGAAAAGGCAAGACAAAATAGAACTGGAAGAAATCTTGAGTAGATCTAGGGAAAGAGAAGGAGTGGAGGAGTAAAAAAATAGGAAAGAAATAAAAAGGCAGGAAGGCTGCGTGATGAAAAGATGATGATGGTGGGGCAATTGGATGTTATCATAGATGCATCTTTCATAGTCCATAAAACTCGACTTCACTGCATAGCAAGAAATTGATTAAGGATGCTCTGCTTAGTTTGTCTGCATACGAAGCCGATCCATCCTCCTTAAGGTCATTCCTACTTGCAACAAGATGACGCTCAAGGTCCATGGCAAAATATGTAATATGAATATTAATAGCTTAGCTATCAAATCGATGGATTCAGTACAAAAAAAGCCTTGCACACACGAACCGAAATCGCCAAATCCCATGAGGCTAAACTTAAATCTGTTGATAGGTTATTTGACTGCCAATGCTGGCGTCTGATTCAAATTCCATTAAGCAACTCAGCCATAACACATGCGTGGGTGTTTCCGAATTCTTATGTACGTATGTGGGTGTATATCTATGTATATACCAATAGATGCTTAGTTTATTCATTTAATATGTTGATCCGTAGGCTTAGCAAGACGAAAGTGTTGAGATTCAATGCAGAGCCGCTTTTGTGGCAATATTACTTAGACACTTGGAACGCATACAAACTCAAATACGCCAACACTTCTAGAGCATATATGTATGTGTGTATGTTTGTCGAGCTTTCTGGCTTTGGTGTCGGAGAGCATTGATGAGATAATTTTCAGGCTCATTCACTACATTAGACAATTTAATGCGCTGTCGAGTTTTGGATGTTTGCGAGAAAAGGATTGTCAGCCAGTAACTAAGTAAGTGTCTCAACAGTTTGAGTACTAGTTAGCCTAGTATTTACGAGCGCTTGCTTAACTTTACAGCATTGTTGTACGGAGTTGGCAGCTGAAAGCTAACAAGTGTAGCTTACATATATACAAAGCTGCGCTCACATTAGCATAGATACGTACAAGGTCTTCCATATATCTCGAGCACGTAGATATAAGTATAATCTTGATGAAGGTTGTAGGACTTCAACGATGCATTGAATCCCTGTTCCCGAGCTTATAAAGAACAAACCGCGCCAATGGGAGTTCCAAATAACTCACAATAGACCACAAGGCTGATATCGTTTTGGTCAACGAACAAGCCCAACCTTCGATATCTGCAAAGGATACTGATAGGGTGGATAATGAGATTTAAGAGAGCCCTTAATAAATAAATAAATAAAAAATAAATGTAAGGCGCGATAACCTCTGAAGAGATCTAAGGCCGAGCTTCTCTTCCAATTTGCGTCGTGCTCCTCTTGATTTTCCCTACAAATTGGCCGGACGGGACCTACATGTTTTATGCCGACTCCGAATGGCATCTGCAAGCAGATGAGTTTTCACTGAGAGCTTTTCATGGCAGAAATACACCCGGAGCGCTTGCCAAACACTGCCGAGGGGCGACCCCGCTTAGAAAAATTTTCTTCTAATTGAAAGACCTTATTTCTAAAATTTTGATGTTGCTTTGCCCAGGGTGCGAACCCAGGGCATACGGTGTGAAAGGTGGAGCACGCTACCATCACACCACGGTGGCCGCCAGAGAGCCCTTAGGGGATACAAAAACTCTTCCTACTATCTTCGAAAGATGGAGAAGAAAGATCCTGTCATCTCACTGCGAGATACAAAGATTTTATTAGGATCTACCAGGAGATAGTAGCAAGATTTAACGCAGCCAATGCGGCTAAAGTTGACGGCTAAATATAGGCGCTAAATCATCAGAGCAAAGAAGCCTGCATCTACGTCTGGATGGACAAGCGCTCAGATCTGAGAGAGGATTAGGTCGGTTCGGGGAGCTGAAACCGAATCGAAAATCTTAGAACGCAAGCTATTTTGTATTACCCATCAGGCCTGCAAATAGAAATCATCGACGAAATTGACCCTGATGGGAAGATAATAAAGATGATCGATGATGGAAGAAAGTCGTCAAGGTCATCAGGTCTCTGGATTCCTTAACGAAAGGTGTTCAGTTGAGGATGATGCCCTGCCCCAGGTTACGACTTGGTCGAATGGTTTCAATGTGGCTGCCTTCGTAGTTCTCATACTTTGAAGACTATATCAGGAAAGAATGTATCAAGGAAATGATTTGGTTTTCAAACAGCCCTTATTAACCCGTTCCGCTTATTGGCTTGGTATTAATCATATGAATAAGATTTTGCATGGATTTTAGGCAAATTTTACGCATAGTGAGCTTTTGAAAACTTGAGATCTGAACTTTGTGGATGTAATAACCCTCTCTAATATCCCCCAATGCGTAGTACCATTCGTATTCTTGCATATTGCTTAGTTTTAAATTAGGCGACATAAGAGTATTCTAACCAGGGTTGGGCCTGTAAACTGTCTACATTGTTTACAGCAATTGTTTGCATGTAAACAATGTAATTGTTTCAAACTAATTGTTTACGTAAACAATTCATTTCTTTCCTTTTTTTTATGAGTCAGAAACAATTTACTACTAATTAAGCTTTTTCACTATTTTTCAAAAAGTTTTCCAAGCTTGTATAAAAATAATACAATTAAATTAATATTTAGTATTTTAATATTTTTTATTCATTTTCACTGTCCGATTCTTCATTTTATAATAAATAAAAAAGTAACTTTTTGGACCTTTCAAATCGATCTGTTTGACTTGACGGTTTACAATATAAGTTGAAATGACATATGCTGGTAAATGTTTACAATTGTTTACACTATTTACAATTGTTTATAATGAAAGTGTAAACAGTCCAAAAAATGTTGTTAACGGGCAACCCTGATTCTAACGGAGACTGACCGAATACTGATCAACCTTCGATAGAAAAGAAGGGTTTACACTAATCATCGAACTTTATGTCCTCTACAGCCAACAACTAGCTCATAGTCATAAAAAGAGCCAATGGGTGGTTATGATCTATTCAGGAAACTAAGTTTCTTCAGAGAAACACCGTCTACTTCGTGGTGTTTAGTGAAACCAGAAAAACGTTGTATGAATAAACCAAGCCTTGCACAACAAAGGTCGTATGGCTTCCATTATACGGAAACGTTCTAAGCAACTGGGTCGCAGACTATGCAACTATTTAAAAAGGTCCCAAATATATCAATATTCCATCAGTCACAGCCGTACATCTTTTAATGTCAACTTGAATGGGCAATTTTCAATTAGGCATAAGAACTCACACTTTAGAATTACGTCCGTCATCAGCTCTTATCGGATTTGTCACTGCTTGCATGATTCGCTTAAAACGAAGGGTGATCTTCTCAAATAATTAATTCCGTAGCTATGAAGATGAGGTGGAGACAGAAAGTGTTCACGCATCCTCTGTCAGTGCATTTCACTAGCTAGGGTAAACCTTTCCTTGCATGCTTGCTCCGCAGGAAAAGGAAATATGCGATGCTAAGCTAAATGATTTAGTTTCGTAAGCTTCCGAGGAAAAGTAAGAAGACAAAAGCTTGCCCTCATTAGTGGTAGAGCAATGATTCGGCAGCCACA
This sequence comes from Eurosta solidaginis, assembly GCF_040869045.1. Classification (NCBI taxonomy): domain Eukaryota; kingdom Metazoa; phylum Arthropoda; class Insecta; order Diptera; family Tephritidae; genus Eurosta; species Eurosta solidaginis. The sequence continues at coordinate 41,742,187 of NC_090322.1, read as the reverse complement.
AGTGAGTCTCTCATCTTTGAGCTGAAAATACTTCCAATAACCCAAACAACCCAAAGGTTGGATGAAAGAACTCAGCAATCTTTAATCTACCATCAGGAAAAGATAGTCCGCCCCTTTTACTCTGAAGCGACTCCGAACGTGTCTTTTCCCGCCCTTCCAATTTGGTACGCGCTGTCCAAGGATAATGTCGGCGCTATCATATAATCCGCCGCTTTCATTCAGGCCTCCCTGCTCACTGGTAAGATTCACTATTGAAGCTTCCACCCTAGTAAATGAGCAAGCTAAACTATGCTTATGTTTTCCGGTAGATACTCCGCGAATATTGAGCAAATTATAAACAACTGTTCTTGTTGTATTAACAGCAAATATACTCTCCGAAGGTTTTAAGGAGTGTTGTCGATGATTAAAGTCCTTATCCGAATATATAACCAACACGTTCCGAAAACTATCACAAATAGAGAACTCGCCGCACCACAGCGGCAACAAATTGATTGGACCCCGCCGAGCCATCTAGATTATCTTCCCACATCCCACAACCCCTTCTCCTACATGGAACTTATGCCGCCAGAACCACGCTCAAATATCTCTTTGAATCCTAAGACTTATTATCTCTGGTAGATCTTAGCAAGATCTTGTGAAAATTAATTTTGGCTGCTCTGTCCCGGCGTACCCGAAGAGGTGTGGGACCTTATTCGGATGACGGGCCATCTTGCACCAGCAGTCAAACGAAGCCGATTTATCGTAAATATCTTTAAATTAAGTTGCTCCTAATACCTAGCGTTTAGTATCAGTCTAGAGTCCCATATGTGATTACCAGACAGCTCTTAGTTGCAGCGCGGGGCTCTCTTGCAGGTAAGATATGCTGTGATTACCATTTTTGATCTATCTTCCACATTTATCTTCGAACTTAATTGAAAACAATACTTACATCCAAAAATATTTCCCCTTCGAAGCAGAACTCAAGAGGGCGTACAATTTCTCGTTGCCTCTTGAGTATCTATGTACTGCGTAAACTGTCAGTACGCAGGGCAGTATCGATAGGACGCTTGCTAATGCAGTATTCATTTTAGTCTTTTTACACACACAACTCGTATTTTGCGTTGTGGTAGAGGACTCAACTCCAAAGCATAGGGCCAATTACTGCTGGTAAAGAGCTTTGAGCTCAGTTCTGCTTAGTATATTCCGGCAATAAGTTCTTAGGCTCGCTTTTGAAATAACGATACTTGAAAGTCTTGGTCGGCGTTTATACCAAACTAGACTACTTTGACAATATATTTTTTAGGAAAAGTCTTCGCCATCTTAGTACTGTGGGTTAACCCTGTAAGCATATGTGAATAAGTAAGGTTCTTAAATTGAAACGCTTATGACTTGGCCACAGCTGTGTGGCAGTGAAAGTTGGCAATTACTAGAAATATCATTAATACTCTTAAGCACACCAAAATATATACATTCATACTTCAGTGCGCAAGGGGAAGGGGCAAGGGTGGGATATGTATTCTATGGAGTTAAACTTTTTAAGCATATTAGCCTATTGAAGTTAGTCACATGTGGGATGCAAAGAAGTAAGTGTTTCAAATGGCAATTGTGCTTCATCAAGCTTGACGCGGTGGATTAAGTGGGAGAAATGTAAAAAAAAGAAATCCAGATCTTCTGCGTCTCATTTTGTCAATACTGCCACAAAAACACTCTGAAGACTTTGGAAAATGGAATTGAGACGACAGCCTTTTTTCGATTCGGATGGTCAACCTTACTCGGTGATCGGACCTTGCTCTTTTGCGCTAGCTTACCAGGCACCAGGACCAAATAAGAAAAACGTAACAACGAGAAGGTTTCCCAACATAAGTCTAGGCACAAGTACACAGCCTTTCCAGACGATAAGTTTCGTTTGCCATATGGTTTTTTAGTTGTCTCATCATCCATTTGTTGACCTCTTATATTATTTTTGATGTGGAGAAAATCAAGCGGAGAATAACTCTTGCCAGAAATTCTGCTTTGAACTGAGTAGGCAGTTGAAAAGTAAATTCGTCCCTCAACATTACATCACACACTATAAATATCTTATCCCACCTGTCATGATAAATAAATCGAAATGGTGGAAAGCGTGGAGAAAGTATGAGATGATCTTTGAAGTTTCAAGGAAAAGTTTTCCGAAAGAATTATGAAACTGTCCTGATGACGAAAACGAGTATCGAGGGAAGTATAAATGTAAGCTGTATGAGCTTTATGCAGATATGAAAAGAGTACAGCATAAAAGACCACAGGCTTGCTAGGTCCTGCTATGCAGACGCTCTAGGCAAGAAAGTATTCTTATTCACACATGTGTTTGGAAGCAGATAAACGAAAAATCTCCTTTGAGTTGTGAGAGGCAGTTAGAGGAAGACTTGATCTTACTTAGTGCTCCCAATATACGTTAGTATTTGAATCGTACTGAGACTGTCATCCACAATGCTAAGTGGAACCCCCTCCCAACATGGTTCCAACACCTAACCTTCGCTTAAGAGTCCATTTCAGTAAACTACACAAAGTTTAATGGCTATAATGTCTTTCGCTGACCCTCCCAGCACTTGCATGGTACCAATTTTTTGTCTTTGCGAGGGCTCAACCAGCCTCTCAAATAGCAGGTATAGAAAAGTGCAGCGTAGTATTAGTACGACGTGCACTCTTACTTTCCCTGCACCTAAAACCACACTATAGCGACTCATAAAATGCAGGCCAGCTAACCAGCGTATAGCGAGCATCTGCAGATCACCAGCAGGGATATGAGAGTGCCCTGAGTGCTAAGGCATTTTTGGGCATCCACTTGAGAAGCAATAAAACGATTGCCATGTTGCTCGGCTATGAGGTGTAGGGGTGCCGAGGTATACTTTACCTCCACTATGAATCGATTCTGCAGTTGCGGTATGGCGGTACTCTTCGGGTGGCAACCACCTCCCGCCGCGCAAACCGTGAATCGGTCAACGCAGATCTGATTCAACACCATCTCGATACCTGATGTAAAGCGGGGAAAGAATATGTCAAGACAATGAGCTAGTGATTTCAACTAACTTGGGCATCGCCCATCCGCCCTCATCGAAAGCGGTTTGTCTCCAAACCAAATTCAATAACGAAAAATCGTTTGAATATGCCCCACTTATCCACTATGTCATATATCAAAAGAAGAAGATGTTGGCAATTCTTTTAAGATATAAATCCGATACGCTTCCGTACTAACACAATCTGGTACCATCCCGACTGTTTCGTAAACTATTATATATTACGCCTTCAACCTTCTGGCCTGTCGATTTCAGTCACCCCTTTCCACAGACATGCTCACTGCGCAGAATATTCCAAGCCTCTTTATATCCGCCGATGCATCTCAGCTATTGATACACACTCCGCCGCCCTTTACTACCATTCAATCGTCATTTAATTTTGTTATCAAGTCAGCTATTGTCCAACTGTTGCCATACCATACATAGGCGCGAACCTTTATGACCTAAATACCATCGGCTGTACTTCTTATACTGCTATCGTCTGCGATTGCCGGTGACCAGCGTAGAAGTTATTTCTGAAACGAAACTTGTCTATAACCTGCTCAGCGTTTTTCTAACTCTATCAAAGCTCATTTGCATCTGCATTGCATTATGTTGAGATTCGATGAAATCCCAAATAGCCTTAAGGTCGATTATGCCGGAGTGGCCTTACCAATTGGTCACTTTCTCACCTAGCCCCAAGCATCTTAAAATATTCAGCTGATTGAGCTACATGCAAAAGAATCACTGGTGAATGGCGCTTAGAACTTCCTCACTTTCGTGTCTTCAGCCGGCAACAATGAATTCCCATTAACTTTGAAAAACGTTTCCGATATCTTAAATCGAAAACCCCTTCAGAAGCTCATAGCACTAAGCTTGTACGCATTTAATGTGAGCAACAACACCTTTGCTATTATCAGCTTTTTATATGTAGCAACCACACGCAGCGCAGTGTTGCATTTCTGAGTAGCTATTACATCAGCTGCATCAGCTGCAGCTTTCCAATTTCATCAAATACGCATAATTTCTTTAGCGGATTTATGGCAAAATATGAAAAATGAGCAGAAAGCATGGAGAATAAAGCGAAAGAAGGAAAAACCAAGTAGCACAAAGGATTGGCGATGAATTAAGAAAAATTGTGAAAAGTGTAGTAAAATCCGGAAGCAGACGGTTAGGAGAAGTGGGAGAAGTGAAGTTATGCATAATTCATATTTAACGCAAATACAATCTGTGCCTTAATCAAATATTGGCAGGTGCACTTGTACCTAAATACGTATGTATGTGTGTATGTAGGTATGTGCTCAATACTAACTACTATTTTTACCGAAGCGCAGACCTATCGATCTATACCCTCTCTCTTGGTAGTGGTGATGCAACAGCAGCTAATAAAATTTTTCCATTTTAATATTGAAGTTCATTTCATTTTGTGAATATCAACATGTACCTTTAACTACTCACTTATACACACTCACATCTATCGTTCTGCTCACCTGCGATATTAAAACCAGGGCTACCGACTCGAAAATCGAAGCGGTTCGGTTCAGTGTTTCGAACCACTCAGGCAAAACTTGAACTGTTCGTGAACCGGTTCGCGGCTACCTCTGAACCGCCGAACCGGTTCGGTTCAAATGGTTCAAACGTTTAATACTAAGTTTTGATAGTATACAAAATTTGAAATTCGTCACTTGGGATCTGTGTGCAACCAACCATCGATATGTGCCTACTTAGCATACAAATAAAATACAGTTATTGAGATCAAATCCATATATGTATTTATTTATAAAACTTATCAAAACGGTTTGTTGATTATTATAAAATGTAAGGAACGAAAATGGGAGAATGTATGACGACACCTATAGGGAGTATTTACAACGCATATATATATTCTGCACATAAGAAAGTAGTCGTATATTTAAGAGAAGCAAACCTATTCAATTAGCTGCTTTCAATATACCTACTAAATTTTAGATGCGTGATAATTACGCAAACTAAAAGATATTCATGAAAATATAAATGCCTTCTTTGCTTTTCTTGTGCATTAAGCTTATAAATATACGGTTATGCGAAAAATAATATGGTCTCCTTTTAAAACGGTATTGTTCCCAAATTATGTTTATTTATTAGTTTTTAATAATTCCAATTTAAAATAAATTTTTTCTTCGGTTTGGTTTTTGGAGTTAAAAAAAATACGGTTCGGTTCGTGGTTCGGTTCAAAGCCCCAAAATAGCGGGTGGTTCGGTTCATGAACCGGTTCGGTTAGATATGATGATAAATACTATCATCTTTTGTCCTCTCCACACATACTCACACATATGCATGTACAAAGTAGGAAGTTCATAAAAAATTGCATAAAGTTTACATTTTAACGGATTTGAGAATATGATTTTCATTGAAAATAATAGCTTGTGTGAAACTCAGTCATCATCGAGCAATTGAGGTATATTTCAATAAATTTATTTAAGCTCATATGAATTAGAGATGGGCTCTCAGAATGGAATTCGATCCCGATTCGAGAGCTTTTGGTTAATTCATGACAGTTATTTCTTGGTTTCTTGGGCTGCATTTCTGTGCAATGTACTTTTTAGATACCACTGATGCTCGCGATTTGTCTGGGATTGAAGAGGTTGATAAGCGCAATAACAGCGTCCGCAACCCAGATGTCAACCTTACTATGCGAATCCTGTTACAAATATGAATTTATCATACTTATATTAAGCAGACAAGGCTCTGGCCGCCTCAAGATCACCATGGAATTAATGGGTAAGAGGGCGGGATGGTCTAGACGGTTCAATGTAGTCATATTAAGTCGTTCCCGACACTATTGGTCTAGTCCCTTAATGGTGCTTGTTACCGGAACGTACCGGATCTAAATCCATCAAAATACCATCAACATCGATAACATTCCTCAAAACTTTCCGAGAGTGACTTTGCCGCTACAACAACAACAACCACATTTGTTCGGAAGACAACTAAGATCAGATTTGTACAAACTATAGTTGCACAGAACTGTCACCAAAATCTGAGGGCTCAGTTGAAAAGGGAACAAATATGTGTAAAACACTAACACTCAGGCAGAAGAAAGTTTGAAGCTCAATCCTACTGCATTCTTTGTACAGGCCGCAATCACTGGGATCTCTAACGTGCTATGATGTGATAGTAACGGCTCACGTCTATTTCAAACAACTCCCTTCTCTTTTCAGTTTGTGGCCTCGCGCTATTCTACATTATATTTGTCCAATCCACAGTAACAAAAACAATTGCCTCCACTCTCAGACTCTTACTAAACCTTGAGTTGTCCATTGTAGGCAGAACTCCTGTTGAAGCAGGGAACTTATATACTGACCCTGGCTCAAATGCCTGGTTCACGGATGTATCAAAAATGATAACAGAAAAACGTGAGCTGGCACCTATGGGTCAAACATCAAGAAATCAAAACCAATGGAATGCAACCTAGTAATTTTTTTTCATAATCCACTTTATAGACGTTCGCGGTGGAGAATGTCTGCGACGAGGCTTATGCTCGAGAGATTTTTATTTATTTTATTATACTCAGTTGAGCAGAGCTCACAGAGTATATTAAGTTTGATTGGATAACGGTTGGTTGTACATATATAAAGGAATCGAGATAGATATAGACTTCCATATATTAAAATAATCAGGATCGAAAAAAAATTTTATTGAGCCATATCCGTCCGTCCGTCCGTCCGTCCGTCCCTTAACACGATAACTTGAGTAAATTTTGAGGTATCTTGATGAAATTTGGTATGTAGGTTCCTGAGCACTCATCTCAGATCGCTATTTAAAATGAACGATATCGGACTATAACCACGCCCACTTTTTCGATATCGAAAAATTCGAAAAACCGAAACACATTCCAGGGTTACCCTCGGTTCATTTTCCTACATGGTTATTTTCCCTTATGTTGCCACCATAGCTCTCAACTGAGTATGTAATGTTCGGTTACACCCGAACTTAACCTTCCTTACTTGTTTTTTATTATGATGGATTCTCGGGCATCAGTGAGGTGGAGGCAATGAACAGGCAGACTACTTAGCCAAGCCAAGTACCATAGCGGCTTTCTATGGTACAGAGCCATTATGTGGACTCAAAAAGGCACACACAAGGGACACCTTAAGTAGCTGGGAAACAAAGCAGTTCATACAACACCGAGAGTATCAGACAAACTCATTGATCTAAGTAGCGAAGACCTACGAACTCTCGCTAAGAGCATTGTAGTCTACGATCTAAGTCAGCTAAATCCAGTCGATACATAAATTTGTTGCTATTGTGAGCTGGAAAATGAATTATCAGTTAACTTTCTCTCTAGGAACGAGTCGTTTTGGCAAGACAGGGACTCTCCAATATAGGTAGTGTTACTTTCAATGCTTTCGGGATATGGAGTGAAAATTCTGAAAAGCTACTTAAATAATTTAAAAGCCTCCACCAACCAGCCAGTCAAGTACAACAGATCTACATAAAGATCGTAGTGCATTGATGCATAATAATAAAGTCAGCAACATCCATGTCGATGGCATTATGCTACCAACCGTGTCGTACGATATTAGTTCTACCTTCTATGCTCATGCAGCAGCAAGTGCATCCAAGTACAAATCATCAAGTCAGTTACTGGTAGCACTTGGGCTAGAGCTAATGAAATGCCGCTAACAACCCATACGGTCGCCTGACTCATATACACTCACATAGATTTGAGACTTGTCAAAACACTGCCCCCAGAACAGGCAATGCTCCCCCAGAGATGAAGTGCTGAGTAAACGGTTTCTGTTCAATTCTCAGAGGCCTATTAATGCAAACAGTCTACTATTTTACCTTTCAGAAGAATATGGGAACATCGCCGAAAGAAATAATAAGACATTCGGCTATTGAGAATACTCTTTTAATGTAGAAACCCATGAAGAGGCCCTCAACATCATCCATACACATTCGATAAACTCTTTTGTCGAGTCATGCCAAGCCAATGAATACGTTCTCAGAGTACAATACCTTAAGCTTGCAGAAGGGGAAATCAAACTTGCCAGAGCGTCGCGCGTCATTCTGGCCCAACTTCGATCATGACTTTGAAACAGGTTAAACTTCTATTTATCTATGACACATGATAACTCTAATACCTCTAATGTCTCTATGATTCAATCTTATTGTAACAACCAGTTTCGTTGCACTTTCGTTAGAGGACATCGTTGACAGACCTTCAGGGGCTATACATATTTGATGGGGGAAACACTGTAAAAAAATACATGTTGCAATTCAAGTTTGCTCTTCCCTCGTATAGTAACTTGAATAGTACCTGTCCCATCATTTCTTTCAGCTTGCCTAACGGCCTCTTGACTTGCCTTGTCGCCTTCAGCCGATTACCGCCTTTCCTTTCAGCCGGTGGTTTCTTGCTGCTGCATTACCCGATCGAGCCAGTTTTAAATAGTAATACAGTTTTCTGCCCTTTTTTCTTGCGTACCCTTCTCAACGGTCCCTATTTCTTCGGACACATAATTTCCTCTCGATCGCCAAGTTCACTTTCCTCACGCTTCCCTTGCTTCTAAGGGCCGACTCATCGTCGTTACAGGCTAAGGACTGTAATATCTCTCACTACAACCTTATCTACCTGAGGGTTATTTCAAATGATTCAGTTATTCATCTTGAACCTGACTGTTGAAGTGGACTCAGTGATCTAAATTTAAAAGGGCTGGAAAAATCTCGTTCACCACAACAGTTTTTGTATCGACCATTTACTTGTTTTTAATAACGTTTATACGGTTAAGGTTTTGCCTTTGAAATAAAGTCCGCCAGTCGCTTATTAGGAACTCGAAAGGGAAATCAATTGGTTTTGTTCCGTGGTTCTTCCGGCAGTGTGGCGGTTTGCCTTTGCTTCCAAAGTCGTGTACTGTACCATGACTTAGCCTACGTATTCGCTGGGTTCTAATTCAGCTTAGAAGCTCTTTAGATCTGTATATATAATATACATATTTGTCTGGAGGAGATGAGTACTTCGCCGTGTGGCTGAGTTTAGAATTGTTAGTAGTTTCGGAACTTTATTCAAAAGTGAGTACTTTGTGAGTTACTGAATTATCGCCCCATGTAAACCTACGTTATAATAGTTACATTCGGTAGCGCTATAACTAGAGTTAATGGGAAATCTGTCTCTCTTGCAACCGAAATCCTGAGGGTCAAAGAAGTTACTAACAGCCCATGGTTCGGCAGTAAATGAGAGAGTGTCTAACAATTCGAGAATAGTAGCAACATATTTTTCGATAAACAAAATTTGTGCGCCATTTTTATGGCCAAGCAAGAGACTCAGTGTGCATCGAGTGTCAATGTTTTAAATTTAAAGTCTTCTGTGGGACTTTCAGGTCATCAACCTTACTTATCTACACAACCTTTATTTGAGTATTGTAAGCATCAAGTTTTTTCTAGAGGGTAGGGCCAGTTTATAGTTCGTATTTCATGGAGTGTGAGAGCCTAGTAAGGGGGTTTGGTATTTCGAGGTAATTAGAAGTAGAAGCAAATTCGGGACATTTCGAAATTTTATACCGACTGCTATGGAAACGACTAATTTTATTCTTCCAACTTGTTGTCTGTAAATTTTTATGAGAGAATTATCTTACCGTGGGTGAGTTCAAAACTCATTTACCTGCACGGACCCACTCAATAAGTCTGCTCTGGCTAAATACCTGAATGAAGTACGTAGAAATATTTTAACCTAGTAGACTTACTAAATACTCGTTCTTGCTGCTTCCAACAACTTTGTTGATTTTGGGACTGGGGTGGGAGTTTTTGGTATTATATCTCCCCTGTTCACCATGCTTGTTTCTCTTCCACTTAACCATCGCTACGGTGTGCACATAAATAAAAAAATAAATGTAAGGCGCGATAACCTCCGAAGAGATCTAAGGCCGAGCTTTTCTTCCAATTTGCGTCGTAATCTTCTTGATTTTCCCTACAAATTGGCTGGACGGGACCTACATGTTTTATGCCGACCCCGAACGGCATCTGCAAGGCAGATAAGTTTTCACTGAGAGGTTTTCATATCAGAAATACACTCGGAGCGCTTGCCAGACACTGCCGAGGGGCGACACCGCTTAGAAAAATTGTCTTCTAATTGAAAAACCTTATTTATAAAATTTGTATGTTGCTTTGCCCGGGGTGTGAACCCAGGGCATACGGTGTGGTAGGCGGACCACGCTACCATGACACCATGGTGGCCGCCACGGTGTGCACATAGCATCCCGGGTCTATCCAAACAACCGCATCTATATCTTTATAATCCCGATGGATTCGGGAATTTGCTTCATGGAACCCGCAGTTGCTGTACCGATCTCTGATACACATATACAATGTTTTCCAAATTTTTTTGCATATGTTAATATATTGATCTTTTCAGAAACAATTGCTATTATTCTTTCACTATATTGAGAGCAAACATACAACAAACATTGTGTAACACAGAAAATAATCGCGCAAAAACCTTGTTGAAAAATAAAACTTATTTAAGTGACGAAATCTGCATTGTGTTGTTAGCGCTGAAGTAGGTTACATTTTTTGTGCACGGCTGACATATTAACGGTAGCATATGTCAAAAGTTTAAATAAACACAACGTTTTGCGGCACACAAAAGAAAGAACACAAATCAAGTTGCTGATTTTAAATTAAAAGGTATGTAACCCCAACTTTTATTTGAAAGCAGATTTTTTCTTGCCAATGGCCTTTGTTACCATGAGCTCAAATGAAGTCAACTTCCACCTTGACCGGACACTCCGCACACTACCGCTAGGATATAATTTCGACAAAGCTTGCTGACTTCATATCGCATACCATTTATCGATTGCTGGAAGTATAATAAGCGCGTATATCCCACTCACGATCATTCTATAGCGTAGACTTTCAACCCTAAGATACTGCAAGGACGGTGTCCCACGACGCGATCCTTGTTTTCTCGGAAAATCTCAGTAGATCTACTGTCAAGGGAAATGGCCGATTTGTAAGGCATTGGAATTGGCCGAGGATGCCAAGAATAGCGCGAGGTCAGGAACAATATTATGTGATAAAAGCAAATGGGAAGAATCGAGGAAAGGGCGCTGGACCTGCATGTTATTTCGGAATATAGCAGAATGGCACGAGTGGAAGCACGGCGAACTAAGCTACCACCTCCCGCAGATATTAAGGGGGCACGGTGGTTTTTGAGACTATCTACATAATCATACGACAAAGGAAGATTATTTGTGTCCACACTATCCCACCGAATTGGAAAACCCAGGACACGTATTGTTCATTGCCCTCGTTTTCGCGGCAAAAGACTCCCTGTACACAGAGTTTTTGAAGATGAGCCTGCCATTAGGAATTTAAATCCTCTAATATGCAGAGAAATACATACATTGTTGCACTGCTGTGCGTGATGCGTTTCTGTTGATGGCGCGATTGATGCATGCCGAAAGGGAGCGCAGAGAAATGCGCATGCGAAACAGTTCCGACTTACAGACTTTCTTAAACCAATCAACCTCTACATTATGTAGCTCCTCCACCGAGTTCTGGATAAAACTTAATTTTGACTTTTATGTGCAGACCAATGAACCTCTCAAATGTTTTTAGGCTCCTTTCTGCATAGACTTTGGCTTCTAAGTGGTTGCTTGCTTTAAAAATATAAACAACTACCATAACCTGCAGACGCTATCCTGCCCGAAAATTGGCTTGCGTTAGTTTTATAAATGGACCTTTTCGCCTTTCTTATCACTCTTCTCACCTCTTCCGTAGTTTATTGCTGCTCCTGCGCTTCTTCCATTTTCTCTATCTCACTGCACTATTCCCTTTCCATCTAACTCTTACTCTCACTCCCACTTGTTGGTAGCGTTCCCAACTAGGCCTGATTTTATAATTGTATAACTCAAAATTAAGTCACTCCAAGCTAAATTGGTCATCCAAGTTATGTTAATTGTAGGGATCAGGGTCATACAAGGTTTAACCAATATTTAAAAGGGCAAAGGTGAACAATTTTGTCTTCACCGAAGGTGTTAAAATTACGAAAAGCCTCCTATACTATGAACAATCGGTTTTAGGGGTAAATGACCAATCTTGAGAATTTACGCCTTACACCCGTGAAATTCAAGCTTCTTACTGTTGAAATAGGAATGAAATGACAATAAACCTGTTATCCGATGATATAGTGGTATAAACCGGTTCGGCCAAAGATTAGTCGGACACCTAAATACAGCGACTCACCAAATTTCATAAAGATATCTCAAAAATGGCCAGATGTTGCTTAGTCAACTTGGTGGTCTATCTCATCTACTTTAAGGACTTAAAATTGCCCAAAATCGGAAAAACCTTATATCCATTTCAATTTCATTAAAGGTTTAAATACAAAACTGAACCATTTTGCGAAAGGATATAGGAACCTTATTTTGCTTATAGCTTTAACCAGTGAGATGTCAACGGTTTCAATAATAATAATGAATTTCCAGGTTCTTAAATGTTTATTAGGACTAGGTTCTGGGTTCCCAGCAATGCTTTTATTGAGGAATTGTCCCTTTTTTTGTAATTCCAAGTGTTGTAAGCTCACCGCTCTGGTTTGGTTAACTGCCCATCTGGCTTACAATATATTGCAGATTACTCGGCGGACGGAAACTCCGCTAGGAAGTGACTGATTTTTGCTGCGTGTACTGTAATGTAAAAGATCTTCGCAGAAGTTTTCCTATCATATCAACGATGTGGTATTGTCCTCTTGCTACGCGACACCCTACTTGTGCTTTCAACTTTCAATAAATTTACTATCGATAACTAAGGTTGTTATTGATGAGTTGTTGGTTTCTTAATGATGTGTTATCGGTTTGCTATCGATTTATTAGCGGAGTGTACCAATTTGATATTGGCGTGTTACCGAACTACTTTCGAAAAGTTATCGATGTGTTATCGGAGAATTGTCAAGTTCTTATCGAAAAATTATCGATTTGTTATCTAAAATTTATCAATTTTTTATCGAATAGTTACTAAATTTCTAACAATTTATTGACACAGAATTATTGGATATAGGACTGTTATCCAAAAGTTATTAATTTGTTGTCAAAAGATTATCGATTAGTTTAGTTATCAAGTCAGAATTGACGTATAATTTGCTAACGAAAATTATGAATCATTTATAGAAAATTTTCTTACTTGTCATCGAAAATTTATAGATTTTTTATTAAAAAGTTATCGCGTTATTATCGGAGTGTACAAATTTGTTATCCGCGTGTTACCGATGTGTTTTCGAAAAGTTATCGATGTATTATCAAAGAATGATCTACTTTTTATCGAAATATTATCGATTTTTCAACGAAATTAGTAACTGTTTGTTATCGATTTGTTTAGTAACAACTATCGGATTGTTATCAAAAAGTTATTGATTTGTTTCCAAAAGGTTATCGATTAGTTATCAACTTTAAATTGACGCATAACCGGCTCGCTATCAAAAAATTATGGATTATTTATCGAAAATGCTCAAAAAAAACTGCCATATAAAATCGATGACATGTGAATTGATGGTGTATACTGTCGATAACAAGAATCTATTAATGAGCTGACGACTCAGCGATTCAAAACGAAAAGTTTTACAATAATAAACCTTGTAATAAACTTGTTGGTATCTGTTTTTACCGATAATGAACCGACGAAGCTTTTCTCAAAAAGCTCAAAATAAGGATATAACTTAAATTTTTTGAGACTCCGTGCAGAAATGTTAACATTGACCCCAGAACAATACCCCTTCACACTCGCCAAACAGGATGTGTGACATATCTAATATTACAGTTAAAAGGAGTGAGACTGAAAAAATTAGTAATTTGATTTATAAGGAGCATTAGGGTGGTATGCTCCCACATCTTTTTTGGATGAGAGCTTTGCATCACCCCAGTACGATTTCTTTCTGCATTCAATATATTGTGACGAATATTAACAACACTAAGCCGATACTAAGAAGTGAATTGTATGTACATAAACAAATCAATCATTATGTCTACACCTATGTATATGCCAGCAGCGGAGAGATGCTCACAAAAGTATGCAATCATCAGCAAAGTATTTCTCACACATACACATGCATATATGTGAGATGCTCACAAAAGTAAACAATCATTTGTACAAGTATCACTCACCTATACACGCGCATATGAGAAGCTATAAAAGTGCATCTGTAATTTATAGCTGGTGAGTTTCTAGCTGGTAAACAAGTAGTAAATTCTAGAAAAAACGCCTAGAAGTATGTGAACGAGACACCACAGAGTATAAAAGAGTTAAAGCTGAGTAAGCAGAAATCAGTTTGATTTTAGCACGCTATTGGGTGCGAAGTATAAGTGTTATTGTAAAGTACTTTAATAAAGGCCATTTTGCATTATTGAATACTAGAGTTATTTATTCAACAGTTTAGCGATACGAACGTTATCAGAAGGTGTAAAATAAGCGAAGTTTCACTAAATTCGTTACAATTGGTCTCAGAAGAGGAATTGTTGAATAAAGTTCGAAGATTTCGAGTACAACAAGGAGATGGCAAAGTGGAGTGAATTGAAGATCCAGCAACTGAAGAAGGAGTTAGAGAGCCGTGGAATGAATACAACCGGCAATAAACTCGAACTTCCGGCACGACTGCGAGAGGCAATGGAATTAGAAGGAACTAACGTGGAAGAATCAACAACAAAAATTGAAAAGAAAAACGAAACATCGCAGACAGTTACCAGCACAGACTTGAACATGATATTGACTGCAATATCTGCACAAACATCGAGAGTAACATCAATGTCGTCGCAAATGTCATCTCAACTGGAAGAACAGAAAACATATATGGCATCCCAACTAGAATTCAAGGGGAACCATATAACATCTAAGATGGAAACTCAACTGGAAGAACAGAAGGCATATATGACATCTCAGTTCGCTGAGCAGTTGAAAGCACTAGAAACGCGTATTTCAGAAATGTCGACACAGATTACATCCAGGATGGAAGCACAAGAGGAGCGCTTATCATTGCAGGTGGCACAAATGTCTTCGCAGTTAGAAGCACAGAATACAAAAATTGAATAGCTCGAGGACAAAATGGATGCCGAGATAGAAGTTTTGAGAGGTCGTATACAGGAGTTGCAAATAAATCGCCCAACAGTTTCAGCGAGTAATCAAAAGGTAAAGAATCCATCCTTTGACGGGTCTGTTCCTTTTCAGGTCTTTAAGCCACAATTTGAGAAGACCGCAGCAGTGAACAGCTGGAATGCTGAAGATAAGGTTGCAGCTCTGTTCGTGGCATTGAAAGGGCCTGCAGCGGAAATCTTACAGACGATTCCAGAGTACGAATGGAAAAGTTATGAAGCATTGATGGCCGCTGTCGAGAGACGTTATGGAAGCGAGCATAGAAACCAGATATAACAAATTGAGTTGCAAAACCGTTACCAAAAAACGAATGAGACTTTGCAGGTGTTTGTGTCGGATGTTGAAAGATTGGCTCAACAAGCCAACGGGGACGCACTCGTTGAATACAACGAAAAGGTAAAAATCCAAAGCTTTATAAATGGCATACGGGACGTGGAAACGAAGCGAGCGATATACGCAAACCCAAAACCTACATTCAAAGAAGCGGTGTCACATGCTCTGTTTCAGGAAACAGCGTCGCTTCTGTGTAAGCCAGTTTTCAAAGCACGCCGTGTGGAAGTAGAAAGGCCAGGGTGAGTAGACGCAATTTTGGTTAAAATGAACGCAACAGAAGAATAGGGCACATTGCACGTCATTGCAGCAGCTGTCCTGGTAGTTCCAACTTGGCTGGTCGTAAACGTAAAGCTGGAGGAAATAAGCAAGAGCGAGTCAGATGTAAAGATCGAGACTTGCCCCAGCTATTGAATGTCCTGTGATATCTATCTCGCAAATTGGAAGAAACTCGAGCAGTCCTACCGTCAAAGGAAATGTGTATGGCAAGGAGCGAGTACTGACTGTAGATACGGGCACATTTCAAGGAGCAAGGTTGCGTACAGTTACTGGCGAGTATAACCAATTCCAGGGAGAAGTGATATGTGAAGTCTTAATTGGGAAGGTCATGGTTCTACACAAATTCGTTATGGCGGAGATTGTTGATGAAGTCATATTGGGAGTGGACTTCTTAGTTGACCATGACATCAGGATCGATATGCAGAGAAGGGTTATGCGTTATAAGAACCAGTATATACCACTCAACTTCAGTTTTGAAAAAGGGTTCAGCAGTAAGCGAGTGCTGGTGGAGGCGATTGGACCACCAAAGTCAGTAGATCGGGCAAAGGTTGATGGATCGAATGGGCCTAAAAGTACCTGCGAGAGAAACACTGGCATTGACAAAACCAAATGGACCCAAAAAACGAAGGAAAGAATTTCCCAGAATGAATGCGAGGGTAGTTTCAAGCCAGGGCGCACTGCTGTTGTGAAATATGGGAACGATACTGATTATGCGACGCCAATCCGTCAAGCGCAAGCTCTACGAAGTAGATCATTGGCCAAACAACAGAGTGTGAGGGAACGGCCCAAGGTAATGAGAAGTAGTAAAATGAAACACAGGTACGACGAGAACAAAAATTCGGACGGTTTCTTGGAGGGAGATTTTGTACTGTGATACAACCCTCACCGGCAAGGTGTTCCATCCAAATTTCGGTGCACTTGGGAACGCTCACACAAAGTTGTGGTGAAGATCAGTGATACGATCTACCGCATACAAACCATTGGGAAACCACGAAATAGAAGGGTGGTTAATTTGGAGAGGCTAGCAGCGATGAGATCAGGAAATTTGTCTGATCGGGACCATCCGACCTAGGTGGAGGGCAGTGTGACGAATATTAGCAACACTAAGGGATACTATCATCTCTAAGCTGATACTAAGCAGTGACTTGTATGTACATAAACAAATCAATCATTATGTCTGCACATATGTATATGCCAGCAGCAGAGAGATGCTCACAAAAGTATGCAAGCATCAGCAAAGTATTTCTCACACATACACATGCATATATCTGAGATCCTCACAAAAGTAGGCAATCATTTGTGCAAGTGTCGCTCACATATACACGCGCATATGAGAAGCTATAAACGTGCATCTGTAGTTTGTAGCTGGTGAGTTTATAGCTGGTAAACAAGTAGTAAATTCTAGAAGAAGAAACACCTAGAAGTATGCGAACGAGACATCACAGAGTATAAAAGGAGTTAAATCTGAGTAAGCAGAAATCAGTTTGATCTAAGCACGTTATTGGTTGCGAAGTATAAGTGTTATTATGAAGTAATTTAATAAAGGCCATATTGCATTACTGAATATTAGAGTTATTTATTCAACAGTTTAGCGATACGAACGTTAGTAGAAGGTGTAAAATAAGCGGAGTTTCACTAAATTCGTTACAATATAAACGAAGTAGGATTTATTAGCTTCCACTTCCGAAAAAAAATAATTTCGAACCAATTTTTATAAAAAAAAGTTTATGTATGCTGTTTCTGTATTATTGGCGCTGAGTCAAAAGTAGGACAAGATATTGCGCATTTTTTAATAATCTTTCTTTTCTACCCCATGTGGATTTATTACTTTCGGTGGTAATAGTTATTTTTGTGTACGAAATTTCTTGTAAGATGAAAAGTGCTGCGACATAAAAGTGACACGAAAAGGAATTATGGAAATGACAACGAAAGAAAACGATTGAAAAAAAAAGAAAATAAAAATATTAAAATAAATTGAAGATGAGTTAAATAAACTTTAACGCAAACAGCGTAATTGAAAAGTTCTTATGCTGCGCTCAAACGGAGAGGAAGTATGAGAAATCAGTGGCATAGAATAGTACCGTTACCATTTTCCGCTTGCCATTACTTTACTGCTTATCAACTTTTTGAGCGCACAAAAGTTCGATGCAGTGGAAGGAAGGCGCAGGCGCAGCAGTGGACAGACAACAATATAGCAAGAATATATAAAATAAGAAGAAGAAAACAGATGTCAACATAGGCAAGCTTTGCTTATAAGTTTCTTTATGTTTTCAACTCGAATTTTTCTAGTTTTTGTTGAAGACAAACTTTTGGCACAGGTATAGCGGGCGTACATACTTAGCTGCGTGCCTGAAAAATTGAATTAAACTAAAATATTTTTTTCAAACAAAGATTTTTTCAGATGATGTGAAACTTGTTTTTGAACTTTTTGATTTTTTGTTGGTTTAATCAGAAATTGTCTTCGTTTGGTATTTATAAACTAGAAATCAGTATACAAGAAGATTCGTGAAATCGTGAAAAGCTCCAATTAGTCCACGAGGCACAGACAAATTTTCTCTACTATTCCTGCACTTTTGGGTGTTTGACTGATGTTCAGTGACCAAAGAGTCCCGTAGACCTACAGAGGCCTGAAGTTTCTCATATGCGACCCCTTTTCACAAATCAGTATGTACTGGAGCCTCTCTGCTATATTGTAAACAAATAGTCCACGAGGCACAGACACATTTTCTTTAATATTCGACTAAAGAGTTTCTGAGACCTACGAAAAGCCTGAAATTTCTCATAGGCGACCCCTTTCTACATATCAGTATTGTTCTGGAGCCTCTCTGCTGTATTGCCAACAAATAGTCCACGATGCACAGATATTTTTTCTTTACTGCCACAGTCTGGGACTGCTTTACAACTTCGTTCATGTTCTCTCCCGTGACAACCGGATTGTCAGCGGTATCTCCTTTAGTATTTCCGAGTATGCTGGAGTCTGATCGTTACCTTTATTTAACTTATAAACTTTCTCGTCTCCACTTTTTATGCCAATATTGCTCTCCTCTTTCAGCATTGTAGCTTTTGAAGTACATGGCTTTTCATTACTTAGACTTCTTCGCTTTGCTTTGCATATTTTGAGGTGTTGCTCCTGTCATTCCGGCTAGTGTGCCGGCTGTTATTGGGAACAGTGCGTTTGTCCTCCCCCTTCTGCCTTTTAAGAGCAAGGTTTTCCAGCTCAGCCGACTGCTACCTCTTGCTTTTCGGGGCTTCTTTCTTTTCAATGTGGTTGCAAAATTGAGGATTGGTCGTAGCAAACTCTTTTTTATTGAACTGCCTTCGACCTTCTTCCGGCCCATGCCAATGATCGCTTTCGCGATGGTGAGAGGGTTTTCCTAAACCGCCTGTCTCGTTCCCGTCCTAGCGTTAATTCTTTTCTTTTGCGAGGGCATTGACTACACTCAGAATCATCGCTGATAGCGAGTTACTCTTCCTCGGCTGAAGTTTTGAGTTCATTTTGGTCGTACGATCACCTGCCCAACAGCGGCGGCTCAGCGGTTGCTAATACCCCCTGAACAACACAGTGGATTAGGGGGTTGGCAGTTCTTGATCACCGCCATACTCCTATGAAGCGAAACGGCGTAGATACAGGCCCCCAAACTGCTCAGGCCCATGGTGGGGCGCCTCACTCCAGCTCGGCTAAGGCCTTACACCAAGAAGATATTCTTACACAAATTGAGGCCCGACTTACTCTGAACCGAACTGAGGAAAGGCGATTTGAGTGGCATTAGCCAAATCCGATTTAGACATTCAAGCGCCAATGAAGTGAGTAAGGCGCCGGCTCCAGCTAGTATTACAGCATCTCTGAATCATCTTATAATAATTACTCAACCATAGCAATTATGCTGTCCAATAAACACAAATGGAAAACATCGGAAATGTCGAAAAACTGCACAATATTCCCAAGCCCTTGCAAGCACAAATTAAGCTTTATTTCAATCCATAAGAGCGAAATTCATCGATAAAACCAATGCATTATATTACAATAGTCGCATTTAACCAAGCACCCATGAATAGTTTATTATGCCGTTATCAACATATGAACATTCTCATACATTTCGTATGTGCAGCTTCTTGAACTCGATCCCTTGTGTGCTCATGCTTTTACCTCTACTTTTATTTCCACATTATTAAGTCGTACGTTAACTCAATTGCAATTACGCTGTTTACCTCAGCTTCCAAGTAATACAGTAAGATGCATCGCTACTGCTCTACACGCCAACGTGTGTGTGTATGTGTGTTTGTGTGCCGTTATACTATATTCAAGCTTGGACTCCGTAAGCTAAATCATCGAAAATACTTGTGAAATTGCTGGGAAGATGTTGTTAAATGTTCTGTTTGCTATGAATATCATATATTAAGTTATGTATGTGAAAGTATAAGCTACATGAGACCAGTGCGCAACAGCACGTTTATTACAACTTACCAACTTACCAACTCATCACCTCCAACATCTTCTACATCCCCGCTCAACAAACTATACACAAGACCTTTCACCTCTTACCGACAACTAACGATGTGGAAAAATTACGATTATGTTATTACTATGTCTGGAGGATAATACAGCACATGTCCGCAATGATTTAGTACAAGAGCTTGGCATGTGCAAAGACCTCAAAGCGAGAATAGATGCACAGTGGGAAAGTAAAAATGCAAGGATATAAGAAGATTTTATTAGAACGTAATAGTACGATAGAGAATCATTAAGTTTGGGAGACCATTTCCTTCTACTTATACTACTTACTCCTGTACCTATACTGAGCCCTGCTAGGGAAAGCACCTTGCACCTTAATGGAACTTCATAGAGTCGACTATATAACACTTTCATCTATGATGTTTTTCTTCATAGGAGGGTGATCGAAGGTTGAAAGCTTAGCTACGTGAGATGGTACAGTTAATATAATTTGAAGATATATCCCTGCAAAATCGTTGGATCATGTGGTCCACTGGAGTACTTACCATTATACTCCACTGTAATGCAGCAATGGACCAACTCATGTTTCACGAACATATTGTAAGCCGATCATTGCTCGTTTTTAACGATTGTAATCACTACAGGATGTTTATTGGACTGTGGGTACTCCATGGATTACTCTGATGTAATGCGGAGCTGGAGTATATGGTTCAGTCCTAGGATATCGCAATGTTAATTGGACCATATTTTTTGTATGAATTGTGGTTAATTTTGGAGCACTCGCTTGGTACATAGCGAGTACTCCATACATGCATGCATGGAGTACTCGCGATTTTTGCAGGGATATTATAGGGGCGTGGAAAATAGCCAAAATGTAGCAAAAAATCATAAAATTTTTGTTTACACAGCTATAACTCATAAACGGATGGATGGATTTCAAAACTTCTACTTTTCAGTAAAACTTTGAAATATTTACCTTTGATCTGCATCAAAAAAAAATACTTGATTCCTTTCTTATATCAGCCAAATTGTTTAAACAAAAGTAACATTTTTATCAAAAAATGCGTATGTGTGTTTGTTCGCTGTGAACGCGCTAATTGCTTTTGAGTGAGGCTTGATGCGACACATACATACGTACATATATAGCATTCGCTGCGTTATTTAACTTCGGGCGTAGGTTTATAGGCATGAATGAATGTACATATGTATGTATTTTCATATCGTATCAGCTTGACATATGTAGTTATGTACATACATATTTATGTAACATAAATGGTTAATTGTTAATGCAAATAAATGGTAAGAATGCATACATCTATTGAAAAATAATATTTCGTTAAAAATATTAAACATTTCCTTAAAATTCTTCAAAAAAGTTTTATTTTTTGGTATTTCTGCATCTATCACTACATATTATAAAACAAAGTCGCTTTTTCTGTCATCTTCTGTTCATGTCCCTTTGAATGCTTAAACCTTTAAAACTACGCAGCGGATTTTCATGCGCTTTTTTTTTAATAGAAAGAGTGATTGAAGTTTGTAGATTGTATATTAACATCCATTAAATAAAAGTGGAGAAATACTGTTATTTTTGAAGTTTCTAATGTGATGTATTTATGTATTTATAACTCAAGAACGGATGAACAGATTTGGCTGAAAATTGGTGGAGGGGTAGCTTAGAACCAGGAGACAGACATAGGATACTTTTTATCCCGTTCTGGATAGGGTCTTGAGATCACAACGTGGACCTGGGTAATCCTAGGATATGTTTGTAAAATGTGGACATCAAGTGGAAGCTGTTTATGGATACTTTGATACGGGGTATTTTTCGTACCCGTGGGTGACTAGGGTCTCGAGATATAGGCCAAAATGTGGACCCGGGTACCCCTAGAATGTGTTTATAGAGTATGGATAGCAAATGAAAGCTGTTGTTGAGTGATTTAGTATAGGGTAGTATTCATACCTATTGGTGACTAGGGTCTCGAGATTGAGGCCAAAACGTGGACCCTGATACCCCTAGAAAGTGTTTATAGAAGAAGGATAACAAATGAAAGCTGTTGATGAGTGCTTTAGTACAGGGTAATTTTCATATCTGTTTGTGACTAGGGTCTTGAGATGTAGGCCAAAACGTGGACCAGGGTAACACTAGGATGTGTTTTTACATTATGGGTATCAAATTGAAGCTGTTGATGTGTGCTTTAGTACAGAGTAATTTATACCGCTGGGTGACTAGGGTCTCGATATATAGGCCAAAACGTGGACCAGGGTAACACTTGGACGTGTTTTTATATTATGCGTATCAAATTGAAGCTGTCGATGTGTGCTTTAGTACAGAGTAATTTATACCGCTGGGGGACTAAGGTCTCGAGATATAGGCCAAAACGTGGACCCGGATACCCCTAGAATGTGTGTGTAATATGGATATCAAATGAAAGCTGTTGCTCAGAGCTTTAAAGTAATTTTCATTGTGATATTCGATTTAGTCGCATCAACCTGGCAAAACTGATAAATATGCATGCGAAGCCGAAAAAAAGCATGAATTGATAATACCCACATACCTATTTACATACGTCATATTCGATTTGTCTGAAATTTGGTATATAAATTTGCCTATATTAGTATTTACGATCCTTTTTTCGGGGAAGTAGACCAGAGACGGGCTGGGAATGTGATTAGGACTAGGATTGGGACTAAGACTCGGAGTGGGACTGGAACTCGGAATGGGACTGGAACAAAATACATACCACCCTGGAGGACTGGCAATAAGGGATGAAGAAGAATTGGAAAAACTTGAGAGAAGAGAAAATGGGGAAGGAGAAGCAGACTGAGAAAGAGATAGATTGAGACGAAGATAGAGATAGATGAAGCGAAAAAGACGGAGGGAGGAGTGAATAAAATGATTAAGAAGAAGTGAAGAGGGGAGGGCAGAGTTAGAGAGAAAAAGCTTATTAAAATGTATGCAGGTGGACCAAATTTAGGGCAGAACAACGTCTGATGGGTCTGCTAGTAAATCTTATAAAATAAAGTCGCTAAATGCCATGTAAGCACATAACTTCACACAGAATGTTCCGATTTTAAAACGGTTTTTGCATTTGAAAGCTTAGCTATGTGAGATGGTACAGTTAATATAATTTGATAGTATATATTATAGGGGCGTGGCAAATTGCCAGAATGACGTAAAAAATCATAAAATTTTTGTTTACACAGCTATAACTCATAAACGGAAGGATGGATTTAAAAAATTCTGCTTTTCAGTAAAACCTTGAAATATTTACCGTCGTTCTGCATCAAAACAAATATTTGATTCTTTTCTTATATCAGACAAATTGTTTAAACAAAAGTAACATTTTTACCAAAAATCCGTGTGTGCGGTTGTTCGGTGTCAATTGTGCGCGCAAATTGCTTTTGAGTGAGGCAGGCGACACATATGTAACATTCGCTGCGTTATTTAACTTCTGGAGTATATTTATATGTATTGATGTAAGTATGTATTTTCATATCATATCAGCTTGATGTGCGTACATATTTATGCGTTGTTACCAAGTTAATGCAACATAAATGGTGAAGAATGCAAACATCTCTTGAAAAATACTCTTTCGTTAAAAATATTGAATATTTCCTTAAAATTCTTAAACAAAAGTTTTACTTTTTGGTATTTTTGCATGTTTATGCTAATATTTGTGCACTAAGGAAATTTAATTCTTCAATATATTTTGTATGCTAAGGTAATCCTGGGATGTGTTTGTACAATATGGCTATTAAATGGAAGCTGTTTATGAGTACTTTGATACGGGGAATTTCTCATACCCCTGGGTGACTACGGTCTCGTGATATAGGGCAAAACGTGGACCCGGGTTCCCCTAGACAGTGTTTACACAATATGGATAACAAATGAAAGCTGTTGATGAGTGCTTTAGTAGAGGGTAATTTGCATACCCCTGGGTGACTAGGGTCTCGACAGGCTAGTTTTCATACCTATTGGTGACTAGGGTCTCGAGATATATGCCAAAACGTGGATCAGGGTAACAATAGGATGTGTTTTTACATTATAAGCATCAAATTGAAGCTGCCGATGAGTGCTTTAGTAAAGGGTAGTTTTCATACCTATTGATGACTAGGGTCTCGAGATATAGGCCAAAACGTAGATCAGGGTAACACTAGGATGTGATTTTACATTATGGGTATCAAATTGAAGCTGTTGATGTGTGCTTTAGCACAGGGTAGGTTTCATACCTATTGGTGACTATGGTCTCGAGATATAGGCCAAAACGTGGACCCGGATACCCCTAGAATGTGTGCGTAATATGGATATCAAATGAAAGCTGTTGCTGAGAGCTCTAAAGTAATTTTCATTGCGATATTCGATTTAGTCGCATCAACCTGGCAATACTGATAAATATGCATGCGAAGCCGAAATAAAGACATGAATTAATAAGTAAGGAATGCTAAGTTCGGGTGTAACCGAACATTACATACTCAGCTGGGAGCTTTGGAGACAAAATAAGGGAAAATCACCATTTAGCAAAATGAACCTAGGGTAACCCTGGAATGTGTTTGTATGACATGTGTATCAAATGAAAGGTGTTAATGATTATTTACAACGAAGTGGGCCTTAGTTCTATAGGTGGACGCCTTTTCGAGATATCGCAATAAGGGTGGACCAGGGGTGACTCTAGAATGTGTTTGTACGATTGGGTATCACATTTTTTTTTTCTTTATTGACAACAAAATATGATTTGCTTTACAACAATTTTCTCAAAAAAAAAGCAATGTTTTTGTGCGAGAAGATAGCTTATCTCTTATGTAAAACTCTATGCCATCAATATTAATGAGGATACATAGAGAGTGCAGCAGTAAGAAAAATAAAATAAAATAAATTAAAAGAAAAGAAATTAGTTTAGCTGTGAAATAACGTATTATAAGTAATGTTTGATTTAAATTTGTATGATTTAAATAAATACATAACTTATTACAAGTAATGTATGATTTAAATACCATTTCCGTATATCAGTAAAAGTAAGAGGAAAATTAACAATTACATTTTACAGCTGCTTTGCAGATTTCTTGCATTTTTAACTTCATCTGGAAGTTTGTTGAATTATTTTACACCATAGTGTTTTATTGATTTTGCACATCTTTCTGTTCGAAAAAGACATGGTTTGATATTTGTTCGAGTTCTAAAGGCATATTCTGGGATTTGTTCTTCTTGTATGTTCAAATTATGTTTAATTAAATTATTTTTTATTTTGTAGAACGCTATTAGCGTCTTAGAATGCGAATATCTAGCCTATTAGTATTACTATATATATATACTATATTAGTATTACTATATTATATACTATTAAAAGTATTAATGAGGGTTTTAAAAGAGAGTGGCCCTTAGTTGTATATGTGAAGGCGTTTTCGAGATATCGATCAAAATGTGGACCAGGTTGACCCAGAACATCTTCTGTCGGGTGCCGCCAATTTATTTATATATGTCATACCGCGAACAGTATTCCTGCCAAGATTCCAAGGGCTTTTGATTTCGCCCTGCAGAACTTTTTCATTTTCTTCTACTTAATATGGTAGGTGTCACACCCATTTTACAAAGTTTTTTCTAAAGTTATATTTTGTATCAATAAGCCAATCCAATTACCATGTTTCATCCCTTTTTTCATATTTGGTACAGAATTATGGCATTTTTTTTCATTTTTCGTAATTTTCGATATCGAAAAAGTGGGCGTGGTCATAGTCGGATGTCGGCCATATTTTATACCAAGATAAAGTGACTTCGGATAAGTACGTGAACTAAGTTTAGTTAAGATATATCGTTTTTCGCGCAAGTTATCGTGTTAACGGCCGAGCGGAAGGACAGACGGTCGACTGTGTATAAAAACTGGGCGTGGCTTCAACCGATTTCGCCCATTTTCACAGAAAACAGTTATCGTCATAGAGTCTATGTCTCAACCAAATTTCACAAGGATTGGTAAATTTTTGTTCGACTTATGGCATTAAAAGTATTCTAGACGAATTAAATGAAAAAGGGCGGAGTTACGCCCATTTTGAAATTTTCTTTTATCTTTGTATTTTGTTGCACCATATCATTACAGGAGTCGAATGCTGAGATAATTTACTTTTATACTGTAAAGATATTAAATTTTGTTTAAAAGTGGGCGTGTTCGTCATCCGATTTCGCTAGTTTTTATTTAGCACACATATAGTAATAGGAGTAACGTGCCTACCAAATTTCATCATGATATCTTCAACGACTGCCAAAATACAGCTTGCAAAACTTTTAAATTACCTTCTTTTAAAAGTGGGCGGTGCCACGCCCATTGCCCAAATTCTTCTAATTTTCTATTTTGCGTAATAAGTTCAACGCAACTACCAAGTTTCATCGCTTTATCCGTCTTTGGTAATGAAATAACGCACTTTTTCGGTTTTTCGAAATTTTCGATTTCGAAAAAGTGGGCGTGGTTGTAGTCCGATTTCGTTCATTTTAAATAGCGATCTGGGACGGGCGCCAAGGAACCTACATACCAAATTTCATCAAGATATCTCAAAATTTACTCAAGTTATCGTGTTTACAGACGGACGGACGGACGGACAGACATGGCTAAATGAATTTCTTTTTTCACCCAGATCATTTTGATATATAGAAGTATATATCTATCTTCTTAGTTTATGCCGTTACAGATTACCGTTATGCGAACAAAGTTAATATACTCTGTGAGCTCTGCTCAGCTGAGTATAATAATACCCACATACCTATTTACATACGTACTATTCGATTTGCCTGAAATTTGGTATATAAATTTGCCTATATTAGTATTTACAATCCTTTTTTCCGGGAAGTAGACCAGAGGCGAACTGGAACTGAGACTCGGAGTGGGACTAGAACAAAATAGATACCACCCTCTTGGACTGGCAATAAGGGATGAAGAAGAATGAGAAGAACTTGAGATAAGAGAAAAGAGGGAAGGAGAGGAGACCGCGAAAGAGATAGAGTGAGACGAAGATAGAGATAGATTAAGCGAAAAAACGGAGGGAGGAGTGAATAAAAGGATTAAGAAAAAGTGAAGAGGGTGGAGGACAGAGTTAGACGGAAAAAGCTTATTAAAATGTATGCATATAGACCAAATTTAGGGCAGAACAATGTCTGCCGGGCCTGCTAGTATTTATTATAAAATGGACACAGAAAGAGCTGTAGCGAAGACTCGCACCAGAATAGTAACGTTAGCTGGTCGTGCGATATCTCGATGCAGTAATGCCCTACGGCATTACCAATCAGCACCAAAGATTGTCCAGCACTTGCGAGCCATGACCCGGCAACTTGAATAAAGTTCAACAAAATCAGCTTTGCAGTAAGTTACATTCGATATTTCAATAAGTTCGAAGAGTATAAGACCACAAATGGAAAAAGCATGGATTATCAAAATCCTGCATGTTTCAATGTAAACGAGTGCAAATGAGATATAAGAAGGCGCGGTCCTTGTGCTACAAGTTGGCAAAGTCGTGGGAGCAGGTCGCAGCGCAGATAGGATAAAATAATGTTAACACACCAAATGCAGTAATGGGAGATAGGTTAAGGGCGTCGTTCAGAACGCCGTAGCAGTAGTGTACGGATAAATGCAGCGAAGGTACTGAGTTGGGACACTTGTCCCAAAGATATTTAGAATCATGTAGATAGACCTTTCATACGTTGAACTAGCTTTTAACGAAGTTCTCCTAACTCTTGAGTAGGGTTCTTTTAGTGATTAAATAATGCGGTGTCTACTCCGCAAAAGGTATAGTAAGATTATCTGAATAATAACAGCTGACAACGGCTTTACTCACGTTTGAAGTTTATTTAGAGTATTGAATATGAGTGGTAGACATCGAGCTGATAATTCGAAATCAAGCATCAGATGCACATTGGAGTACAATCAAGCACCAAAAAGAGCTGCAATAAGGAGAAACCTACACCTATACGGGCTCACAGGTCATATGAGCATAGATGATAATGAAAGAGCCGATAAGGTAACAAAGGAGGGTGAAGTCCTCGAACTGAAGATGCCCCAAATGCATTGGGCGAGATAAAATGGAAGCAAAATATGGCTATGATTAAGCAAACAGAAAAGGCATGGAATCTAGGCCACGGCTGGAAGAAGACAGTTATTATATTACACATACATATCTTCCGTCAATGAACTGAGAAGGTTTGTCTTATCAAAAACCGAGAAAAATGTCGGCTTATGATATACATTCTTACAGGCAATTTCCTTTTGGTATCATACTCATGTTAATTAGATCTTGTGAGTGGCGACATCCGTAGGAAGGGCTGGCAGCATAAAGCAACGGCCGAGTATATCTCGAAGCTGAAGGTAGTACTATACTGGATAACTCCTAATATTTGCGAAAAGGGCAATTTTATTTTATAACCAAAATCCTTAATAGGGTTTTAAGCTTGGCCGTCAAACAAACTTCTGGTAGCACTAGGGACACATTCAGTCTATGTAAGGCTTTTCGGAGCATACAGTTCAACCAAACCTAACCTAAACGAATTTGTATGTGATTCCTTAATAACTACATATATAAAATATAATAATCAGTACAATTCCAGTTGGGTATCACTTACATAGCCCTTTTGCAATCTTACTAAGGATGTGCAAACACAATAACGCACAAGGGGTTCCCCCTCGCCTTCAGTGTATTTTTCAGGCATACTCACAAGTGTGAGCTTCTCTATATTGTGTTGGTGTATATAAATTTCAAAAATCCACTAACAACAAAAATAAATTTTATTCTCTTCCGCAACATATCTTATAAACGAAAATGGATGTGTGTGTGTGCTTTATAGGTCCAAAGTACTCAAAGAGATTCTAAATATCAAAGCATTTTAGTGGTAGAGGAATTTGCAAGTGAAAGTGGAAGTTGGAGCTGGAGCGAAAGTGAGGTATACAATATTTGGCATATAAATTCAATATATAAGGTCCATAAGGTGGCAGGGATAGAGTCGTGAGTGGCAGTGAGAGTGGAAATGGGATTAAGAGCGGATGTGATAGTGGTAATGGGACTGGAAATTGAATTTGAAATGGGAGTGAGAAGAAAGTGGAGAAGGGAATGTTGATAAAGGGAACAAGGGAAGAAAATGGGGAAAAAGGTATTAGTCTGTTCGATGATATAGAGAGTGATACTAGAAAGGGAGTTCCACTTTTCAAATGTAGGGCAGGACAATGGCTGCCATGTGCGCTAGTTGCTTCTTGAAAGTGATAATGAAAACTTGGCGCATATACCTCTGAGGAAATTAAGGTGGATGTACATTCGACTGAACATATTTTGTATGAAAAAAATAAAAGTTTATAAAAACGCTGTACCGCCCCCTCAAATTATTCCTTTGTATGTAGGTAATTAATTTCCAAAGTCTTGGGCAGATAACATCAGGTTGAGGCGTGGCACATTGCCATTGAAAATGCTCAGAGTCGGGTTTTTTGTAATGTTCGAGTCATGCCCGACAAAACTTTATTAAAAGTTGTTAATATGCTATTTCTCCCCTAAAGCGTATTTATAACATTTAAATGAATCTCAAAATATTATAAAACTCCTTCGTTATTTCCATACTCATTTCTTCCATTTATTCAAATAATAAACTTTAAATCACTCTATGGCGCGTTTTGCGTCAACTCGAGCTTAATGGCCGAACCACAATCACATTTTTCATATAGATGCGTTCAACGTAATCTTTTGCATGTCAGTAAAATCGCCACAATCACGCAAGGTGTTGTGTTTGTAAATATAAAGGAACTTCAGACTTAGCAATTGAAGTTTATTTCGCCTTGCCCATTCACATACAAAATTTGACAAAGCATTGTTATAAACATTCTCACAATACAAGAAAAATACATATTTGATAACATATTTCGTGCTTTGCATTTATATATTTCATAACTGTGAAAATTTTTAAAACCAACGAGTGGGAAAAATAATTTCACTTGCTGAGTGTGAAAGCACACTTATCCAAAGCAAATGTCGAATTCTTCTTCTTTGCTTGTAATAAAAGTTGGAACTTGGCTACTTTTTCATGTCAGATGCGCCAGTGTCGCTTGATCTGCCGCTCTCCATAAAAATACGTGCAATCTACTCATAATGCTTAAGATTACGTTAAACGCAACGCCCTACCTCATTCCTTTTTTATCAACAACTAAACCACTACCGCTATGATGATTTTAGTGTTACTAACACAGCCACAGTTTTAATTTTAATGACCACTGGTCTAAAGTCAATTTTTATAATAAATAATAAATGGTTTTTTATTTAGCCAATAAATATAATGGCGTTGTTGGAAATAGTTACGCGCGAAATGGGCTTTCTTGCCTTGTTCAGCGACGCTTAACGAGGATTTTGATACCACTTAAAATTTTTTTCTAATTTAAAAAGTAGCTTGAGTGCAAGTTATGTTTCTCGAAAGCATTGAAGACTCCATGACCCAAAAAAAAGATTTTCGTTTTTCGAAAGATATTTTACTCCCACTGATTCTTTTAAAGTTGATCCATCCAAATGGCATAATGAGCCGTGATTTAAATAGGAATTCATGTTGTTAAGAATTTAACTGTTGTAAATGATGATTAAATAAAATTAAATAATGTTGTCATTGTTACTAAAAATATTCAGACTTATAAGAATAAGTACTTTCTTTACTATATTTCACTTCTTCTTCCAGTAATAGCTATCGAAACACAGAATAATGAATTGTCGAAAAAGGTGGGGTGAAACACAAATTTCAAATCATTTAGTTTCTTAACAATGATATTTTGAAAGTAAGTTGGCCTTTGATACCTTAAAAAAATGTTTATAAAATGGGCGTGGTCCTTAACCAATGTGGGAGAAATATGTGACTTGATACGTCAATTGGCTCTGAAACGTTGGAAAATTCTTGATTGTTTTAGTTTTCATTTTCTTCTTATAAATACACTATAAGTAAAACAGCATACTTAGAACTTTTTATAAGATTTTGTCCGGCACTAGTTTCGAAAATTAAAAAAAAAGGGTTTCGACATTTCCAATGGCAATGTGCTACCCCTTAAACTGGTGTAATCTGCCAAAGAGTTGCGATATCGATTACTTACATGCAAAGGAATAATTTGAAGAGGCGGAAATGAAATTTCTAAGACCAATCTAATGCACATTGTACATATTTTACGCCGACTCTGAACGTCGTCTGCAAGGTGTAAGAGTTTTCCCTGAAAAGCTTTTCGCGGAACAGAGTGTTTGCCTAACCTCTACCAAGGATTGGCTCCGCTAGACCTCTTTTCCCGCAACGTAGTAACTGTTGCCTTTTCCAGAAAACACACTTACTTAAAATCATTTGTATACTCAGCTGAGCAGAGCTCACAGAGTATATTAATTTTGTTCACATAACGGCACCCCGTAACGGCATAAACTAATCGCTATATAGACTTCTATATATCAAAATGATCTGGGCGAAAAAAGAAATTCATTTAGGCATGTACGTTCGTCCGTCTGTCCGTGAACACGATAACTTGAGTAAATTTTAAGGTATCATAATGCAATTTTGTATGTAAGTTCCTGGGTACTCATCTCAGATCGCTATTTAAGATGAAGGAAATCGGAGTATAACCACGCCCACTTTTTCGATATCGAATATTTCGAAAAATCGAAAAAGAGCGATAATTCATTACCAAAGACGGATAAGCGATGAAACTTGGTAGGTGTGTTGACCTTATGACGCAGAATAAACAAATTAGTAAAATTTTGGACAATGCGCGTGGCACCGCCGACTTTTAAAAGAATGTAATTTAAAAGCTTTGCAAGCTGTAATTTGGCAGTCGTTGAAGATATCATGCTGAAATTTGGCAGGAACGTTACTCCTATTACTATATGTGTGTTAAATAAAATTAGCAAAATCGGATGACGAACACGCCCACTTTTTAAAAAAAAAATTTTGGGTTATGCGAATTCCACACAGAAGCTTTATCTTAATATATAAAAAACACGTGTCACAACATTTTCGGCCGCAATGGACTCCTAAACTACTGAACCGATTTTGAACTTGTTTTGCACCCCGTATCTAGCTTGATCGAACTTGAGACATAGGATAGGCTATATCTCAGTTTATAGTCGCAATATTATTTTATTGGAAATTTTTTTATTTGTTTATACGTAATAATAAAATGTTACGTATACGCAGTGGTGCACCTCTTTTCAGTTGGTATGGTTATGTTTGTGCACGTGCTTATTTAACTTTACATACATATAATATATATATATATATATATATTGCACATCACCAGGGCCGGCGAGAGGGGGCCGGGGTTTCTGAGGGGGCCCGCGATTTGAGGTACTAAGACATTTTTTTTTAATTCAGGAAAGTCTTTAGTTGTTCTATGTGCAATTTTTAAACCGAATTTCAAAAGAAACGAATATCTGCATTTCGTTTTAATATTATAGTGAAGTGTGAAAAATAAAAATCTATATATATTAAACTGACTCGGAGTGGGACTGGGACTGGGACTGGAATAAAATACATACCACCCTCTAGGACAGGCAATAAGGGATGCAGAAGAATAAGAAGGAATTGAAAGAACAGAAAAGAGAGAAGGAGATTGAGAAAGAGATAGAATGAGACGAAGATGGAGATAGATGAAGCGAAAAAGACGGAGGGAGGAGTTAATAAAAGGATTAGGAAAACGTGAAGAGGGGGGGAGGGCATAGTCAGACGGAGCTTATTAAAATGTATGCAGATAGGCCAAATTTAGGGCAAGACAACGTCTGCCGGATCTTCTATATAAAATTTTTTTTTTATGAAACAATTAAATTTTTCATCGTTTTACATACAATCATTAGCTTCATCAGCTGCTATACGGAGATACTTCATATTTCCCTTTTTATATACAAAAAAAAAAAACAATAGAATTAGTCAAATGGAAAATTGCCTTTTTTCTCGGACTTTGTGAACAATTTGAATAAAACGGAGGTGTAGTTATTTATAGCCATCACACCTGAGCGTACAGGTACTGGTTTTATTCAAAAGCCGTTTTATCTTTTGCTGCCAATGCTGCAGGAGTCCAACTGGAGATATTTACTTTTTCAGCTGTTTACTAAATATTGAAAATAATAAATTTTTTACTGTCATTTGTTGTTGAAAAACAATAAAGTTCGAAGCACCAATTTAAGTTGACTAGATTTTGTATTCCATTCAACATTCAATACTGCAATACTTAAATAATCAGAAACCTGTATTTTTGTATGAAGAACTGAGCTCAATAGGGGCCTTGATATAGAAATTGCGACTAAACACATACATGTACAATTTGGAACGTATAAGTTACCATTACATACAAATTTTTTTTTAATTAAATAAAATGTATTGATTATGTGAATGAAGTGAAAGCCAATATGATTGAGTAAATTTAATCGTGGTGGAAACCAACTGAAAGGGTAAGTGATCCTCACTTATGGACATTCATAAAATTTTATGTGCAGATTTGAATGTCAAGGTAGGGAGGGTATAGAAGCACGAGCGCTCCGTCATCTATGCAGCTAATTTTTAGGGGAAGCAATTTTTTAGCCATGAGATTGTATCGCCTTTATTAACAGCGTCAGCTAGAAATTAGTGCACCATAAATAAATTTTTTTTTAATAAATAAACAGGTTCTCTGAAATAAAAAGTATTGGGGTCCATTGCTGAGAGGAAAGGTCGCGACCCCCCACAACTGTTTTGCTAGCCAATAGACGGGTCCCGATGGACCTACTCCTCGCAGTTTGAGCAGGTCAAAAGATCTTAAGTCCCTTTTGGAAATTTTTCAAACAAAAAAAAAACATTACAAAGTTTGATTGGGTTTTAGGTTGGGTCGAATTAAAATAAATAAAAATGCAAGGCGCGATAACCTACGAAGAGATTTTATGCCGAGCTGCTCTTCCAATTTGCGTCGTGCTCCTTTTTTTCCTACGAATTGGCGGGTAGGTGTAACTAGATCCCCAACATATTTTTTGTCGCTTAAAAAACTTTTTTCTAATTGAAAAACTTTTTCCCAAATTTACCATGTTGCTTTAACCGAGAGTTGAACTAAGGATCTTTGGTGTGGTGGGCGAACCACGCTACCCCAACACCACGGCGGCGCCAGTTGGGTTGATTTGGTGCTTTCTGCAGCCAATTGCTCCGTATCGTCTAAAGGCGGCTTCGCTTAGAAGCTTTATTCACTTTCAAGCGACCCAAATGTATATGTAAATCCGCCTTAAGGCTGTGTACTGCTGACAAATTTCGTGCGCTCATTCCAGCGCCCTAGCCAGGATCAGCGCATTGCGTTAACGCAATTGCAATTCGATGGTGCCAATAATGTGTTTGCTGTTATTCGGGCCGAAAGTTAGAAGACGATTTGCGAAACTGTCGAGTATTATAGCATTCTCGACAAAAAGGGAACTCTGTTTCAATAATAACTCAAGCCTAACCCATGACGCAATAAAACCAGACAGGTGAAGTCAGTAGCACAACAACAAAAATTTGCCGGCCCTTATTTATAATCCGGTCATGAACTTCAAAGTAGTAGGGAGGGACAATTTTTGGTTTTATTTTGTTACTTTTTTACTCGTAGTAATGCAATGTGCGGAGAAACCCCAAATTCGATATATCTTCACATTGGAAAAGTATAGATGAAGGAAAGGAGAATATAAAACAGAGGAGATGGGAAGGAAAGATATAGGAAGTTAAAAGGACGGCGGAAAAGTCAAGAGAACAAGAGGGAGAATGAGAGTAAGAGTGGTCTATATACATATTTGTTTATCTTAGGACGGTCAATCCGAGATACTCATCTGTATCTTCATGACATTGTTCCGAATCTTCAGTCATCACATTGACGTTAGCGGTTTCTTGCCATATTCCTTAGTTGTGGACAATATGATGCTCTGAAGATCCAGCCATTCCGTTCCGTTGACCAGTACGTTGTCTTTTCCAATAAGCAGCTTCGTAATTCAGATGCAGAGAAATACTGCCTTCGAATTGTAACGAGTTTAGGGAAATTCCGCTTATTTGAAACCTTCAACTAACGTCGAATAAATAACTTTAACGTTCTGCATTACAAAATGGTCTATATTAGAACACTTTGGGAGTAGTACAATTATAATTCACAATTAAACTGCACTTCGCAACTAATAGCGTGTTTAAATCAAATCGACGCCAAAAATGTATATAATACCTTTATTTCTATCACTTGGGATTAAAGATCACATATGTGTAAGTTGTGGAAATCAAATAGTGTATTATTTCCCCTCATCCTGGAGAGAGAAACGTGTTTTCAAAGAAACGCTTAATCGATTTTGCGAATTTGGATGTTTTACCAACAAAATATTACCTCCTTTCTTTATATTGTTGCGCTGTTAAACCCAGATGTATATTTTTGCTTTTAATAAAATCTTGTCTAGAGTTTTATTTAGCATTCAAAAAGCTTTGAAAAATGGAGGCTTTTTAAACTGATCCTGCCCTTGTCCTTATTATTTTCCAAGTAAGCAAACGTAGACTTGAAATTGAGAAAGCTTTCAGACGTTAAATAGATCTGTTTACTAAAATTTTTCCAGAAAGTTCGGGCAATATTTTTTATTGGTGTTTAAAATTACCTCTCTTCCGTTAGATGATCCATACATTGGCCAATAACTTTATTTCTGTTTAGCCAACGAACAAAACTTATACGAGTATGTTGTCACAAAGAGGGCATTTTGCGCTTTCAGCAGTGTATAAACTTTTATTTGATACTTGGAGATGTTACAGAAATCTAAAATGGACTCTAATTTCAGCAATATAAGAATTTTGAAGATTTTTAAAAGATTAATGCAGGCTTTAATGGTGCATTCAACAATTTCATATAAAGACACAAAAGAAAGCAGTACAAACTAGCTTGCATTTTTCTTGTGAATCTTATCTGCTTTTCGCTCTTACTTGGAATCCAAATCTATAAATAAAGTTTTGGGTTTAAGATGGAGATTCGTGCTATTAGCGAGCTTTGTGCATTGTTGGCCGTAGTGCTTTTGTTTAGCTATATTTTATTAAAATAATCTGTTAAAAATAAACGATTGTGATCACACAAATAAATCTATTTGTCCTATTGTGAATATTTGATTAGAACTAGCACTGCATTACCGGCACTTGCTAACATATGCCAGATGGCAGTGCCACTGTTTTTATTGATAGAACACCTGATTTCTGTTGATATTTGATATGAAACTTTAAAAACCGTTTAAGTTAAATACCTACATACATACGAGGTAAGTTGTTAAATTTGTATCTTTCAATTAATTTTGCCCACATTTTATTACTATCCAGAGATTACAATGCCTAGAAGGAGGACCTTAAATTCCTTGGCTGAGCGAAAAAGACGGCAAAACACTAGACAGAGGCAAACAACAGTAACAAAGTGAACAGGCGATAGTTCAGCGTAGAAGTGATTTGCAGCCGTCAAACATTTTAAGACTAAGCAGTAATGTGAATGCTAAGAAAAGCTTCCAAAAACGTATTGTTGCACACGCCTCGGTATTTCAGTTCAACTACGCTTGGGCGTATTGACCTACAATGTCTGTTCTGCTCGGCGAAAGGGAAGGTTAGCGATAACAGTTCCTCTATTTGTTGCCACAAAGGAAAGATGAGTTTGCGCCGCAAATTTCTATATGCGAAGAATTGAAAATCCTCTTAGAACGCAATGGTACCATCACAAGAAAATATTAAAAATGTAGTTAGAATGTTTAATACCAATGTGTAAATAGCTATTATGTATATATATGGAACAAATAAATTTGTATGTTTTTATAACTCGCAACCATGTTTTGTAATTTGTTGCGCAAGATGCGCACGGGTCCGGCTAGTATATGCATATATATTTGTCGACGATAAATGGTTAAATGGGAATATCTTATGAATTTGTTCATGTTCAATGAATTTATTATGTTCGCGAGTTTTTGAACGCAAAATTATACATGGCCGCTCTAAAGTTTTCATTTACTTTGTACTTTTGTTCTATTTCTTTTATATTACTAACATTTTTTAATCGTTAGAAGCACAAAAACGTACTTTGTTGAATGACCTAAAAATTTATGGAAAAATAAACAGAGGCAAAGTTATATAGCAGTATACGTCTCCGGATTTTGGCCCCTTAGCCTGAACTTTGAGGGCGTATGCCAAATTCCAGGTATGCACGTTTTGTTTACTCTACTAGACCTAAACCTTGACGTCTTGTCTTGCAAATAATATATTTTCATTGTCATATAGTGTTATTCGGTAGCGTCTGTAACCGTACTTGAGGTTATATCCAGTGTTTTAAAAAGATATTTCAGATTTCGAAAATTTACTTCATTGAGTCTTTATTTCACCTTCTGTCTCTCATTTTAAGAATGTAAAATTTCACCTTAGCTTCGTTAAGTGTTACATACTTTCACAAGCATTAAAAAATTACTTCTGTTTCTTGCCGCGTCCGAGCCTCATTATATATGGTCATATGTATGTACCCACAATATTTGCCTTAAATATTGTAATATCTGCTCAGGCCGCTACTCATGTTCTTTTTTATGCAGGTTGAAATGCGCGCGACCATTGCTATGGACTTGCCCACATGGATTTGCAAAGTTTAATTGTGTTATTAAGTTGATACATGTACAATAAATGTATTTTAATGAAAAGTACAAAATGTACTCGTAATTAGTTTTATCTGTTTCCAAACTGGTAATATTCCATCGTACACTACTACAAAACCAGAGTTGGGAGCAGTACACTAAATTTTGAGCAACAACACTTACAACTTAAGTGGGCTGACATATTACGATATATGCTTAAGGTGAGTACCTGGCAGTGTTTGAGTCAAGCCCACAGTGTCAGACACGGACGGATCTAATTGCATGATCAGTGGCCTAACTATCGTCTCCATGTTGCCTTCCGCAACACTTCTTAGCCGAATCATTGGTACCAACTTAGCTTGTAATTGGATATTTCAATCACAAGTTTTTACCTTGGTATACACCATATCGTCTATCAAGCTCCCGCCATTTTAAGGACAATGGCATACGGTTGTAGGGCAACTACACCTTGAATTCCACTACCATTCTATTTTATGCACAAGTATTTCACTGCACATGTTTTGACCCTTTGGCAAAATGCGTCAGATAAATGATAGAATTCCACAATTTTAATAAACTATTAGGGGATGTGAACAACCCGTTGTGAGCACCAGGAAATTACTGCATCACAATTTAGGGCTTTAGTATCAGATGATTTTAAAGTTCTATTATTTAGGGGTATGCACTAGGGCTCTTAAAAATATTCGAATAATGCGTTTAATCGATTATTCGATTTTAGATTTTAGATATTTGTACGACTATTTATCGAGTTTCGCTTAAGTGTTGCATAATTTCACAAGCATTAAAAAATTACTTCTGTTTCTTATTGCGTCCGAACCTCATTATATATGCTCATATATCTGACTTCCATTTTTGGGTGCCCACAATTTTTGCTTTATGCTGCTCATGTTCTATTTTGTGCAGTTTGAAATGCGTGCGAATGTCGCATCCGTTACCAAGGACTTGCCCACATGTATTTGCAAAGTTGAATATTTTTTTAATGAAAAGTGCAAAAGGTACACGTAGTTAGTTTTATATGTTTCCAAGCTGCTGATATTCCGTCGTACACTGCTACAGAACCAGAGTTGAGAGCAGTGCACTAAATTTTGGGCGACAACACTTACAACTTAAGTGTGCTGACATAATCAAGATCTTGCTTAAATTTTAATGAGACGTTAATTTGCTATGGATTAAATTTTTTATTGGTTTCACATAACCGTAAAATTAGCCAATACCCGCGGGCCAGTCCGGATCAAGAAAATACAACATAAAACTATTACGATATACCAATATACGATACCAATATTCGAAAATTTACAGGTTGCGTCCAGTGCGATATTATTAACATACTTAATTGGCCCTTAACCGTTTAAACGCGCCAGTCGCTTCATCTCTCTGCCAACTGGCGCCAATTGGTCACACCAATGGAGTTTAAATCGTTTTCCACCTGGTCCTTCAAGCGGAGTGGGGGCCTCCTGCGATATTATCCTAACTGGTAAGAAAGTGTGGGAAAAATGGCATACTCATAGTCGAAGCTCCTGAAAGCTGGTCAAAGTATTTTATTGTTGGTGGCTTGTTTCTCACATATATATTAAATATGAAATATAAAAATTCCAACTGTCGATTTGATAACTGGATAAAATCTATCTACCAACGAACTAGTACTTATTTAGCATTTTAAGTCAAGTTCCGAACAAGAAATTTGTATCACTAGATACTGACTTTCCTTCAGGGTTAAACTTAGTTTTTGTTATTTCCGCAATATATTTGTTTATTGGAATGAATAGAGCAATTAGTGCAGCATTCGAATAGGTACATTAATGAGTTCCGCGGAAATGTTTTTTGGCACTCCATTTCCTATATTTATAATCAGCTAAGCAGAGCTCACAGAGTATATTAATTTTGTTCGCATAACGGTAATACATAACGGCATAAACTAATCGAGATAGATATAGACTTCTATATATCAAAATGATCTGGGCGAAAAAAGAAATTCATTTAGCCATGTCCGTCCTTTCGTCCGTCTGACCGTAAACACAATAACTTCAGTAACTTTTAAGGTATCTTAATGAAATTTGATACGTACGCTCCTGGGTACTCATTTCAGATCACTACTGAAAATGAACGAAATCGGAATAAAACCACGCCCACTTTTTCGATATCGAAAATTTCGAAAAACCGAAAACTGTGATAATTCATTACCAAAGACGGATAAAGCGATGAAACTTGGTAGGTAGGTTGACCTTTTGACGCAGAATAGAAAATTGGTAAATTTTGGACAATGGGCGTGGCACCGCCCACTTTTAGAAGAAGTTAATTTAAAAGCTGCAATTTGGCAGTCGTTGAAGATATCATGATGAAATTTGGCAGGAACGTTACTCCTATTACTATATGTGTGCTAAATAAAAATTAGCAAAATCGGATGACGAACACGCCCACTTATAAAAAAAATTATACACGTCAAATTTTAACAAAAAATTTAATGTCTTTACAGTATATAAGTAAATTATGTCAACATTCAACTCCAGTAAAGATATGATGCAACAAAATACAAAAATAAAAGAAAAATTTAAAATGGGCCTGGCTCCGCCCTTTTTCATTTAATTTGTCTAGAATACTTTTAATGCCATAATATGAACAAAAATTTACCAATGCTTGTGAAATTTGGTAAGGACATAGCTTCTATGCCGGTAACAGTTTTCTGTGAAAATGGGCAAAATCGGTTGAAGCCACACCCAGTTTTTATACACAGCCGACCGTCTTTCCTCCCGCGCGGCCGTTAACACGATAACTTGTGCAAAAATCGATATATGTTTACTAAACTTAGTTCAGGTACTTACTTGAACTCACTTTATCTTGGTATTAAAAATGGGCGAAATCTGACTATGACCACGCCCACTTTTTCGATATCGAGAATTTCGAAAAATGAAAAAATGCCATAATTCTACACCAAATATGAAAAAAGGGATGAAACATGGTAATTGGATTGGTTTTTTGACGCAAAATATAACTTTAGAAAAAACTTTGTAAAATGGGTGTGAAACTTACCATATTAAGTAGAAGAAAATTAAAAGTTCTGCTGGGCGAAATCAAAAGCCCTTGGAATCATGACAGGAATACTGTTCGTGGTATTACATATATAAATAAATTAGCGGTACTCCACAGATGATGTTGTGGGTCAGCCTGGTCCACATTTTGGTCGATATCTCGAAAACGCCTTCACATATACAACAAAGGGCCACTCCATTTTAAAACCCTCATGATATACCTTTAATTTCATACCCATATCGTGCAAACACATTGTGGAGTCACCCCTGGTCCACCTTTATGGAGATATCTCGAAGAGGCATCCACCTATAGTACTATGACCCACTACCTTCTAAAATACTCTTTAATATCTCCAATTTGATACCCAAACGCATTCCATGGTTAGCCTAGGCTCATTTCAATGCTTAGCATTACGGAGGCCCTGAAAAAAAAATCCAGCCTGCTGTACTGTATGCCATTCTGCACAATCCAACTGCAAACCTTTGTGGCAAAGAACTGCAACGAGGCCCAGTCTCTTGGAGCAGCTTCAGCGCATACCAATTACAGGACGAATAGAATACCTGATTCCGCATTGGCGCTTCGAAATGGCTCTTAAAGCCGCAACATAAATGGGTGGTTTGCGAAATGATGCCCACATGGCGTAGGAGGCGATACACGTTAGCACCGATGGTTCCAAAATAATGGAAGGAGTAGGATCGCACTGATCCGGAAATAAACAGTTTCTACAATCGACCAGTGTTTTTAGGCGGCAGTAGTGGCCGCATCTAAAGCAGCATAAACTCTGAAAGAAAATAGCTTAAATTTCAACCGTTTTACTTTTATATTGACAGCCAAGCAGCAACTAAGGCAATAATCTCGCAAAGCACAGCAACTTAAGGTGTGCTAGAGTGTAAGCAACCCCTGGAAGGATACGGGGAGGCATTCATCTTTATTGGATCCCAGGGCATATGTGTATAGATGGGAATAAAACAACGGATGAGCTAGCTGAAAAGGCTGCGACCCTCGAAGCTTGCTCCGTAGACGTCCCAATTAGATTGATCGAGATAAAGGGAGGGCGATAGTTGCACATTATAGACCAAGCGAGAAAGCTATGGACACTGTAAAGTGTCGAAGATGATGCGTAGATCTTACAACCTTAGACAAGAAACTTCAAGATTATTAAAAATAGAGGACTGTAGTCTCATGGTGGTTATTCGGACAGCAAGCTGGCCTTCTGGCGTAACATGTGTTTAAATTAGGTTTGGTAAGTGATAGCAGATGTAGGAAGTGGGGGTTGGAGTGCCCTCTGCTTGCCAGGCTAAAACTTCAGCTATAAGGGATGATATAGCTGTCAGATCTAGAAGCAGCAAGTGGCATAGGTCCTGAAAAACTTCTAGGATTTGCCTAGAGAACGGAGTTATTTTTCAGCATAGGTAATGGTTTTCGATGGTGTGTTTCAGCTTGGACGTTAAACAAACTTCGGGTAATACTACGTGAGGTCCTCATGGATCGGTCAGTTCAACCTAACCTAACCTTGCCCAGGAATTGAACCCAGGATCTTCGGTGTGGTAGGCGGAGCATGCCAACACCACACCACTGCTGCCGCTTTTTGGAGACATCAGCATAATACCGAAAATCAAATATAGCAGCTAGGCCACTTAATGCGAATAAGTGAAGGTTCCCAGCCTCAGAATATATTCTTAGCGGCACCTACCTACGAAGGCAGAGAAATATGGGTAGGGTCCCCTTCTTGTTGTTCTTGTTTTTGTTGTTGTAGCAGTGCTTCGCCCCACCATCAATATCCTCTAACGGGAGTCCAAGGAAACTTGCTGTTTCAACAGGGGCGGACCATAATGAAAGGAATGTTAGAGGTGTTGTTTCCACATTACAATTAAAGAGATGGTTGGTGTCATGTGGGGACATATTGCAAGCGGGGCATACATTTTGTATGTCGGGGTTGATTCTGGATAGGTAAGAGCTTAGCTTGTTACAGTATCTAGAACGAAGTTGAGCTAGATTGACTCGCGTTTCCCTGGGGAGTATGCGTTTCTCTTCCGCAAGTTTTGGGTACTGTTCTTTGAGTACTGGATTCACCGGGCAATTCCTTGCATAAAGGTCCGACGCCTGTTTGTGGAGTTCACTGAGAACCTGCTTGTGTTTTTTTTGCTTCATACGGCTGAGTTCTGAGGTGCCGTATTTCTTACGGGTTCCTTCTTGGAAGGACAATTTGGAAAAATAGTTGAGTTCGCATTGTACTTCCTATTGTGGCCAGCTAGCGTAAAAAAGAAGGAAGTCACACGATGTGTTGAAAGATCAAACCCATTTATCCTTTGGTTAAGCACTTACGTTTCTAAATGCCGTTGAAGTATTGCTGGTAAGGAATTATCCTACGAGGTTTAACAGAATTGGAATACAAACTCGTTTATCCTTGGAGTAACCCTTCAGAAAACTCATCCACGCATAAATTATATCCAAATCTAAATTCGTATCAATTCAATAAATTCTATTTATCCATAAGAAGCGAAAATAATCAACTCAGGCAATAATTTAACTCATCTCTGGCCAAAAAAACTCGTGTTCCCTTTACGATATTAGCGTCCGATAAAAACACGGGAACGAATTTAAAAGAACATTGCAGTTTATGGGCCTGCAATTGCTTCATTTGAAAAAAATAAAACATAATAACGGCATAAATACGTAAACGGCAAGTATAACAAAAGTTCGACGAGTTATATGAAATTTCATTTATTTTATTTTATTTTAAAATGGGAATTGCACGAAGTAGCGATAACTGCTTAGATGCATTCTCATGTTAAATTTGAGTACAGTGTATTAGTCGAGATTCGAAACTTAAGGCTAATAAGTTGTCTACCTCTTTTGAGCTCATATTTCCAGATAAGGTTTCAAAGCAAATTTCAAGCAGTATGTGTTTTTTAGTGAGGAGTATCAACTCGCGAGTCTAGCCTGACTGTGACAGTGTCGTCTGAGCTAGAATCAATCTTCGGCTTTTCAAACATGATACTTTCATTGTAACTTATTTTGGATACGTGAGGACAGAATAGTGATCCCGATGCTGCTCAGCATGTGACTTTCATGGTCTGCGATTCATTGCTCTTAAGTTTGGTACATAAGGATGTGATCACTGATATTACCTTTTATGACGTGCTAAGGGTGGCATGACGGCCACCGTGGTGTGATGGTAGCGTGCTCCGCCTATCACACCGTATGCCCTGGGTTCAACTCCCTGGCAAAGCAACATCAAAATTTTAGAAATAAGATTTTTCAATTAGAAGAAAATTTTTCTAAGCGGGGTCGCCCCTCGGCAGTGTCTGGCAAGCGCTCCGATTGTATTGC
This sequence comes from Eurosta solidaginis, assembly GCF_040869045.1. Classification (NCBI taxonomy): domain Eukaryota; kingdom Metazoa; phylum Arthropoda; class Insecta; order Diptera; family Tephritidae; genus Eurosta; species Eurosta solidaginis. The sequence continues at coordinate 41,698,048 of NC_090322.1, read as the reverse complement.
TGCCATGAAAAGCTCTCAGTGAAAACTCATCTGCCTTGCAGATGCCGTTCGAAGTCGGCATAAAACATGTAGGTCCCGTCCGGCGAATTTGTAGGGAAAAATCAAGAGGAGCACGACGCCAATTGGAAGAGAAGCTCGGCCTTAGATCTCCTCGGATTTTATTGCGCCTTACATTTATTTATTTTATTTATTAAGGGTGACATAGACGTTAGAATCGCCGCCCTGCCCATCTTGCGCTGTTGAAATCGTTTCTTTCGTCGAAGCTTGTAAGTAGGACAACTCACTTGGATTTGGTTTTCTATTTCAACGCTCGTTGAACGTATTCAATTGCACATTAAATGAATTTTCCAGCCCTGAAGCCATGTTGCCTGATTGGTTGTTCTCTTAGACGTCAGAGATACGTTTTTTAGGAGCTTAAGAACAAGGAAAGGAAAAAAATATATTTCGAAGATCTCGATGCTAAAGTTAGTAATGTCGAGAACAGCAAGACGGGTTTGGCATATGCAAGTGAAATTTGCTTACACCGAAACTAACCGGATTCAATCTCGCAAAAGACTGGTGGGAAGTTTTTTTCGGTTAAAACAACAACAACTGAGTCAATGACTGATGCGGATGCCAGGGGTTGTGAAGCGCAGCCCTTTTAAAAGTGTTACCAGCGCCATTTATAGCTCACCCAACCCAATTATCAGCTTCATTTGCCTATGACGAAACCTGTTTATTTAGCAGGCGAGGGTCTGTCTATAACAAGTTCTCCACGGAAGGAAAGGTTGTATGATCTATAAAATTCAAATGGTCACACAAAATCATTCCTGTGGTGATCGGGTTAGTCCCATAATGGTGCCGAATAATTATCCCATAAAGGATCAACACCAATAAGACTCCTTATAACCTTAGGGGAGTCTCATTCTCGCTACATAAAGAAGAATAAGAGGAAGAAGAAGAAGCGTAATCGAAGGCGAACGGTCAGAAGCGCGCCAACCCTACTTGAATTACATCTTTTAACGCTAAAGCTTAGATTACTGTAACGGCTAAGTCTACGGTGATAGTTATGGCTTTATTATTATAGTGAGTGCTATGGTGATTGCTGCGGCTTTGTTTACTGTTATGGTCCCGGTTTAGCACTGTTATGGTGTAGACTATGATAACGGTTACAGTCGAATTGTGATTACAGTGACCACTTTGTTGACAGTTACAGCTACGCACACCGTTTTCATTTATGGTTGTAATTACAGTATTAAGTAACATTTTAACTATCGGTTTTTTACGGTTACGGTTATTGTTACGGCATGGCGTATGTGCTCATGGTAAGGATAGCATTTGCGCTGACTGTTATGGTTGCCGCTTAAGTTTCAAATACTATTGCGTTTACAGTTACGGTTACTGTTACAATTGTGGCAGCTGCTATGGCTACAATTACGGTTACGGTTACAGTTACGGTTACGTTTGCGGTTACCCACGTATTCAAAAATGTTTACACAACAAACTGCCTGTTCTTAAGCAGAATTTTTTGTTGAGTGAAGGCTTTAAACATTTTCTTGCAAAACAACCGAACTTTTATTAGTGCCCACGTCGAGTAAACAATGAGGGGTGGGAGGAGTTAAAAGATAACCAAAAACTTTATTCGTTTACTTTTGTGCAATTTTAAGATACAAAATATATAGATATAAAAAAGAAGCAAAGATTAATAGCAACAAATCCCACGTAAGCAAGCAAAGGTGAGCTCGCAAGATGCTAAAAGGGAGCAATACACCAGGGACAAATAAAACTTTGGCAAACAGGACGAAGAACGTTGCAGCAAGGAAATAAATATAAAAGTAAAAATTGGCAACAGAACATAATGCGTGACTAAATGAAGTAATGAAAATGAATCCAACAAGGGTTGGGGAAAATGTCTCCCCTTTTTATACCCAGCTGCAGATATATAGGAATCGAGATATATATAGAGTTCCATATATCATAAGCATCAGAATCGAAAAAAAAATTGATTGAGCCATGTCCGTCCGTCCCTCCGTCTGCCCGTTAACACGATAACTTGAGTAAATATTGAGATATCTTCACCAAATTTGGTACACGAGCTTATCTGGACCAAGAATAGATTGGTATTGAAAATGAGCGAAATCGGATGATAACCACGCCTACTTTTTATATATATAACGTTTTGGAAAACACAAAAAACCTGATTATTTAGTAAATAATACATCTATAAAAATAAACAAAAAATAAATGTAAGGCGCGATAACCTCCGAAGAGATCTAAGGCCGACCTTCTCTTCCAATTTGCGTCGTGCTCCTCTTGCTTTTCCATACAAATTGGCCGGCCGGGACCTACATGTTTTATGCCGACTCCGAACGGCATCTGCAAGGCAGATGAGTTTTCACTGAGAGCTTTTCATGGCAGAAATACACCCGGAGCGCTTGCGAAACACTGCCGAGGGGCGACCCAGCTTAGAAAAATTTTCTTCTAATTGAAAAACCTTATTTCTAAAATTTTGATGTTGCTTTACCAGGGGTGTGAACCCAGGGCATACGGTGTGGTAGGCGTAGCACGCTACCATCACACCACGGTGGCCGTTGAAATTTGACGTGTGGACTGATATTGAGACTCTTGATAAAAATTTGAAAAAAAAAATTAAATGGGCGTAGCACCGCCCACTTGTCATAAAATCAATTTTACAAATATTATTAATCATAAATCAAAAATCATTAAACCTATCGTAAAAAAAAACTGCAGAGAGATTGCGTTTTCTGTAAGGAATGCTTTCAAGAAAAATTAACGAAATCAGTTAAGGACCACGCCCACTTTTATATAAAGATTTTTAAAAGGGTCGTGGATGAATAAAATAAGCTATATATAAATTTGGTGCACAAGTATGCATTTTAACAGGAAATATTTTCAGTAAAAATTTACTATATCGGTTAAATCGCCTTCTTTTATATAAAACATTTTGTAAAAGTGCGTAGAAGCAGGTAATAAGCTATTTCTAGTAAAAGGTTGAAATTTTCGTTAATAACCCTGCCCTTTTTTTTTGTAATAACGCTTTTTAGTACAATGGCACTTGTTTATGTTTATTTTTCTGTTATATCTTTATTTTAAAATAAACAGTAGGGAAATCCCCATATCTGAAGGAAAACTGCATTATTACCCGCTCAAGGTGATTGGTGTTAGCCTCTGTATCCATTTTGCTTCTTTTGAAGGAAAATTAGTTCAGAATAGAATATATGTAATATATGTATTATTGCGCAGCGTTGTAACACTAGCCGTGTTTTTTTACAAGCGTATATGTTTACGTTTGCGCGTAAAAAAAAACGCTTATCCTCGATTAGATAATGCTTAGGAGACCCATCTAGCGGCAGTGGTTAAATAATACAGAACAGGGTGTGCCTAAAATCGGGGACAAAAACCTCTGGTGGCCATAACTTATAACATATAGCTGAATCAGTTGCGATGAATAGTGGACACGCATAGAATACATATAATTAGTGTAGAGGGTGAAACATACACCCCTATTATGAATCTTCATACGATAGACGATAAACGCTTGCTAGCGTATCGTAAAAAATCAGCTTTCATATTGCGATTTCCATACGTCCGATGGATGTACTATTGTGAATGACAGCAGGGTTTTGCTTACAAATTTCTGTGAATCTATATGAAACAGATAACAAAACAAACTGTAAATACTAACAATTCAATTGTTTTGTACGTAAAAGTGCAAAATTTTTAAAAGCTGTAATAATAAAATGTTTTCTGCAACCTCTGTTGCCTTTTTAACACGCTTTTATTAGCTTGGCCTGTATGTAACGGAATCTTTGAGCTTAATTTTCACCGGTTTCTAGAAGTCTGATTAATTTGAAACTTTGCATACGTATAAAGGACTGATGACAATGCATTAATGTGATGGTGTGGTGACATAAGGTCAACGGCCATAAGGTCAATTGGCTTTATTACCACTTTGAATGGCCATAAGTTTGATTGAAACTTTGCACACATATCAAGGCTCGATGACAATGCAATAATGTGATGGTGTGATGACATAAGGTCAACGGCCGAAAGGTCAATTGGCCTTAATACCACTTTGAATGGCCATAAGTTTGATTGAAACTTTGCACACATATCAAGGCTCGATGACAATGCAATAATGTGATGGTGGGGTAACATAAGGTAACCGGACATAAGGTCAATTGAACTTATGACCACCCCAAATAGCCATAGATTTGAAACCTTGCACATAATGCGGAAAACTCATTCCTTTATTAATGATAGAAGTGGATGCATGGCACATCTACGAAAGAGCATACTGGAGCCCTTTTTTAACATGCTTTTATTAGCTTGGTCTGTATCCATGTACCGGAATCTTTGAGCTTAATTTTCACGGGTTTCTAGAAGTCTGATTAATTTGAAACTTTGCATACGTATCAAGGACCGATGACAATGCATTAGTGTGATAGTGTGGTGACATAAGGTCAACGGCCATAAGGTCAATTGGCCTTATTACCACTTTGAATGGCCATAAGTTTGATTGAAACTTTGCACACACATCAAGGCCCGATGACAATGCAATAATGTGATGGTGTGGTGACATAAGGTCAGCGGCCATAAGGTCAATTGGCCTTAATACCACTTTGAATAGCCATAAGTTTGATTGAAACTTTGCACACGTATCAAGGCTCGATGACAATGCAATAAGGTGGAGGTGGGTACCATAAGGTAAACGGACATAAAGTCAATTGAACTTATGACCACCCCAAATGGCCATAGATTTGAAACCTTGCACATAATGCGAAAAACGCATTCCTTTATTAATAATAGAAGTGGATGCATGGCACATCTACGAAAGAGCATACTGGAGCCCTTTTTCAACATGTTTCTATTAGCTTGGTCTGTATCTATGTACCGAAATTTTTGAGCTTAATTTTCACCGGTTTCTAGAAGTCTGATTAATTTGAAACTTTGCATACGTATCAAGGTTCGATGACAAAGCATTAATGTGATGGTGTGGTGACATAAGGTCAACGGACATATTATTACCACTTTGAATGGCCACAAGTTTGATTAAAACTTTGCACACGTATCAAGGCTCGATGACAACGCATTAATGTTATGGTGTGGTGACCTAAGGTCAACGGCCATAAGGTCAATTGGCCTTATTGCCACTTTGAATGGCCCTAAGTTTGATTGAAACTTTGCACACGTATCAAGGCTCGATGACAATGCAATAATGTGACGGTGGGTTAACATGAGGTAAACGAACATAAGGTCAATTGAACTTATGACCACTCCAAATAGCCATGGATTTCAAACCTTGCACATATTGCGAAAAACTCATTCCTTTATTAATGATAGAAGTGGATGCATGGCACATCTACGAAAGAGCATACTGGAGCCCTTTTTAACATGCTTTTATTAGCTTGGCCTGTATCTATCTATGTATCTATGTATCCATAGATGTATGTAACGGAATCTGGAGTGGAGCCGAGAGGCCCGGTAATGCAGAGCTCCGAGCTCCATTGCACCTTTTGAAGCATTTTAAGATAGGTACTTTTAGCTAGTGCAGGCCATCAGACCAAGGCACCATAAAGAAGAATCGGGCGCACAATTGCTGTGTAAATACAGTAGGTCAACTTCTTGGGTCGCTCCACTATATGGTCACTTCATAATAGCTTCCTATCCAGAATGACTCCCAAATACTTGACTTGATCGCTAAACGCTAAGAACGTACCCCTAATTCTTGGCGGTGTAAGATTTGGTACTTTGAACCTCCTCGTGAAGAGAACAAGTTCGGTTTTATCTGGGTTGACTTCCAAACCTGTGGCGGGTTGTACTCCTGGAGCAGCTCCAGGATGTCAACTGGGTCCGTTGGCGTCACTGGAACCCAGGCCCTAGCCCTTGGTCGTAAGGGGATATCACGCGTCTCCACTACCTTGAGGCGCGCGCCCGGATATACCACCCCTATCAGCGTGACGGCGGCCATATAGAGGTTGACCGACCTGGCGTCGTCACAGGCAATTAGCTTGACATTGCCCTGGAACCACCCTGCGTCGGTGTAAGATGGCGGTGGACCAGGGTTGTCTTTTTAACCTTAACGGCCACCGTAGCGAGCGCGTGCTCTCGTCTATAATGCCAATGATCTGCCGACCCTTGGCAATTTCGGCGAAAGACCGCGTCCAGCCCCCCTGCGTCTTGGCCCTTTTCGGTGCCGTGGGGTTGGATTCATCCATGGACCGCTGGCGTTTCGAGGTTTCATCACTCTCGACTAAAACTTTTAAAATTACTTGAACTAAATAATTAAAAAAAAAAAAAATTGTTTAAAAAAACTAAAAAACACGCTTTCATAGCAAACCGAACTAAAAAATAGAAAATAATTTTCAGTTAAAAAGGGTTTATATAACAGTAGTAGAAGGTCAAACAATCGTTTATAGTTAATCACCTCAAAATAAAATTATAACAAAATTTAAGTTATTAACAGAATAATTTAATTCACAGTAAAGCGGGGTCGCCCCTCGGCAGTGTCTGGCAAGCGCTCCGATTGTATTTCTGCCATGAAAAGCTCTCAGTGAAAACTCATCTGCCTTGCAGATGCCGTTCGGAGTCGGCATAAAACATGTAGGTCCCGTCCGGCCAATTTGTAGGGAAAAATCAAGAGGAGCACGACGCAAATTGGAAGAGAAGCTCGGCCTTAGATCTCTTCGGAGGTTATCGCGCCTTACATTTATTTTTTTTAACTGTAAACGATTGTTTGACCTTCTACTACTGTTATATAAAACCTTTTTAATTGAAAATTATTTTCTATTTTTTAGTTCGCTTTGCTATAAAAGCGTGTTTTTTTAACTTTTTTAAACTATTATTTATTTATAAACTCAAATGAACAAATTGACGAAATTGGCACAGAGGCCATAGAAAGAAGAAATTTGGGAGATGCTTCCAATCTTCTTGAAATGAACTCTACACTGTAAGTACTTGACATTCTAAAAGTAAAAAAAAAGTTGAACAAAAAAAAAATAGATTCAGAGTATATCTTAACGGAAGTAGAATAAATTGTATGCGCAGCAATTTCAGAGGTGTATTTAAAGTTTAAAGCTTAGCAGTCCATATAAAGTTTAAGCGTAAATGATGTCTATAGATGTAAAAAAAACACAGCTACTATTAAGCACACAAAACAAACAACAACAGCATTTCAAGTGTACAGCTGGGTATGTAATGTTCAGTTTCACCCGAACTTAGACTTCCTTACTTGTTATGTATAAACTAAAAAAAAGTGCCCTGCACTTTGTGGTGCAGAATAAATTTTAACTTACCTCTGTTAAATAAACGTATTCTCCGCTGCCCGCTATACAAATTTCTTTTGTGAATTTGATATCTTTGGTGGGAGAAACTTTCTTCACATGCCAAAAAAATGTGGAAAACTTTCGCTTTTTTGCTAGAAAAACAAATAAAAGGCGGACAGACAGTTGATAGCATTTCAGTTGGACAATAAAAAGTTGCATTGGATGGCTGTTAAAAGGACAGAGAATGACTTACTTGAATGACACGGGGGGCAACTTAAGATGCATAATCTAAGTATTATCAGCGGAAAATAATATTAGATGATGGAGATAAGAAAGTGGAGAGTTGATTTAGTAATCGAAAGTGAAGTGAAAAACTTAAATTGTATGAGTAAATAAAGTTGTAAAAGAGTTTGTAAAAAAAAAAGATAAAAGATTTGAAGCATAATATAAACGCCAACAATCAAAAAATTCGAAAAAATTGGGGTTAAGGAAAAGCAGACGAAAGCTGAAGGGTAGGCAGTGTCCGTAAGAAGGAAATAATGTCTTTGTTGTTGTTGTAGCAGTGCTTCGCCGGTCCAATAAGTGCGATCACTCACAAATTGTCATCAATATGCTCTAACGGCTGTCCGAGGAAACTTGCAGGTTTAACAGGATTGCACCAAAGAGGTATATTTGTTAGAGGCTTCGCTTCCACATTGCAATTGAAAAGATGGCGATACGTTACAAGCGGGACATACATTGGCTTCATCAGGGATTCTGGATAAGTAAAAGTTTATCCTGTTACAGTAAACAGATGGAAGCTGTGCCAGAGTGACGCGCGACATCGTGGGTAGATTGCTTTCTTCAACTACGAGTTTCGGGTATTCGTCAATGATAATGGGCTTCACTGAGCGTTTATTGGCATAGTAATTTGCCAAAACTTTGTGAAGGTCTCTGAGGGCCTTTTTATGCGGCAGTATTCGTTTGTGCCGTAGTGCTAACAGTTTACTCCTTAAGTACCTAGGAGGCATGGCCTCTTCAATCAGATCGATCTGTTGGGATGCTCAAATTTCTGGATATTCAACAGAAACTTTTTGTTCAAAATTTTCATTTCACACCTTTATGGGGAGTATTCTCGCCTCACTGTGCAGATTATGTTCTGGTGACATAAAAGGATATCCCTTGGCAATTCTAAGCGCGCTGTTTTGACGGGCCTGCAGTTTCCTACAGATTTGTAGCATAGAAGCGGATGGCCAAATGCTTACCCACTTTTTCCTATACTCGTAATGCATTTATGAGTATAAGTAAAATATTAATCAACGAAAAAGCATCTGAGCAGCTCTAATAGACGATGCGATCAATCTTCAACACTCTAAGGCTGTTTCAACTATTTTTTTGTTTTGCCTTGGACAAAGCGACGTGGATAAGGATGGAAAAATTCAACACCTTGGTGCATGGGGAGGCAGGTAGGCCTAGATCCTGTGTGCTTGTTAAAAAGGAGTTGAAAGCTGTTACTCTCTCTAACCTCAGTAATGATGTTGTAACTGCTCGTTGAGACTGGTCTGGCTCGAGCGAGATAGCAATAAGTTGTGGGCGGTCTCAACGCTGAAGCAAGGCAAAGAGATGCCGTTGGCATTCTGGGTGTCAAAGCGAACGCCCTCCACAGCATCTGGGGGAGTTTGGATACCAATACGAGAGGTGAGTCTTTCTTTACTTTTATTGTAGATGAAGGACTGTCTTTATGTAACAAAGAGGAGTGACCCAACTTTTGTTACAACTATAAGGGAGAAGGTCGTAGACCGCACACTAGTTAGTAGAGAACTGTCGGGTGTCAGGAAGAGCTCTCACCGAGCACTCTCTCTGATCACTAATGTTTCTATTTCTCTACGAAGGAGGAACCTTAAAAGCACTAGCAGAGACATGTATTGTAGGAAACTGAGGGAGCTGCCGTAAGTTCGGACTTGTCTGAAATTGAGATAGACATTCTGGTGGAAAACTTCATCACGGAAAGTAATAGCGCTTTTCATCTGTCCTGTCCGATAAAAACTTACAGGGGGAAGGGCACGCCACCCTGGTGGTCTGATTTTCTTGACGACATTAAAGCGTCCAGGAGCCGACTTTTGAATAGAACCAGAAGGAGTAAACTTCCCTCGGGCTGATGAGTCTGGGGACTTATAAATATGATGTAAGTATAACCAAGCGAGATTCATGGAGAAGCTTCTGCGAAAACGTGGAAGGTTTCAATGACTCCGCAAGGCTTAGAAACGGAATGATAATGGGGGCTGGTCGAGGAGTGGCGAAGAGTCCCTAAAGCTTCTATTGGATAATCCCGATATCCCTGTTTGTTCCTCAGAATAATGCTTGATTCCTTTGGAACAGGGACAAACAAACAACAAACAGATAAACCTGACTCAAACAAACTTCTGTGAGCACTATAAACGTATTGAGCCTATGAGAGGTCCGTATGGACCTGCCATTTCAACTAATATGCACTTGCTTACAAATACTAATTCGGAGAATACGGGTGGTAAGTGGTACAAAAAATTACTTTTCTGGTTAAAGTGAAGTTAAAATTATTACAGGAAGGTACCACAATTTTTCTAACCAAACATAAAATAAAAACAAATATTATATTTTCCATTTTCTTTTGAATAATCTTCAAATAATTGAACTTGTTCGTTGCATTAAGTTTTAATTACAGTTGAATGCAGCATTTTGAGAGCAAAAGCAATTATAATCACTCGATTTCATTGCTTTTCAATCGTATAACATCTATAATGGAATTTCATTTATGCGGATTAGGACGAATCGGTTATTTCGAAAACCATGTGAATACTTTACCCGGGGGTTGCTTTCGCAGAAACACTGATTTCTGTGGCATTTAGTGACATTTTTCTGCCTCTTCCTTTTCCACTACTTTTTCTCCCACTTCCTCGTCTTCTTCAAAATCGGTCCTTATACCTATATTTCCTCTTTTAACTCTCTATTTTCGTCCTTCTTTCCTCTCCCCATCCATATAGATCTTGTTATGGCCTTCCCTGTCCACTTTGTGTTCTTATTTGCTTCCATCACTCCTTATGCCTTCAACTCCCTTTTATGATACCCCTCCATTCTCCCTCAATCACCTTAAATGCGATTTTATTTTAAATATGTCAGTGCCTGATCCACGCACTCCCAATATAAATTAAGGCAAAATCAAACCCTATTTTAAAGATTATTCTTTCAAACGGGTCCGTCCATTATACATTTGCGGGATAGGGCATCCCAAATAATAATAAAAAATAAAGCCCAATTTGCGCACAGTTTTACGTTTTGTAATGACACGATAGTGGGACTCAATCACCAGAACGAGTCAACCCATATCCCCATAAAAAATGTCACTCAGGTATCATTATAAAAAATCCGAAAGAAGTTTTACCCTTCCCAAAGGCTCAGCCCATATAAACTTAAGTTCAAGATTCGTTACGTTTACTAATAAGTTTGCGTAAATTTTCCGGTACAACTTGGGTTAGACATACGCACACACGCGTGGTGGAGAGTAGCAACTCTTTGAGTAAGGCCAAGGCGAAATGATTGGCAGTATGAAGGTAGTTGTTAATAGCGCAATGTTGCTCTACTTAACCTAATGGTGAACAAGATAATTCCAGCAGGAGAAACAAACCGTAGTGGCACCAAAATTACTAGCGTATACTGAAGGCATTGATATTGTTGGCCTTAACTGCCTTTTCTGGATTAGATAAAGAAGTGGTAAATTAGGATAAGTGCTTCGATTTGCTGTCATCCAAGAAATAATCGGAGCATTTGCACCTTGGCATCCTCGTCACTGTTAATGGATTTACACAATTTCGAAATTGTGAACGAGGGGCAGCCCTCCACAGAGTTGAAGGAGGCAGGTGAAGGAAGACTTGCCGTCTTTTTGTGCACTCCATTGGCATCGGCTATCGCAAAACAGTGTAAATTGCTTAAAGGTGTAAGCGCTAATTAATGATGTTGATAATAGTGGTGAAGCGTTGGTCGGCACTGTAAAATAGGGTATAAGAGAGCGTGGCAGACTAAGGGCCAGATTATGTATAACGCCGCGACACTTTGCATTGCAGTCCCTCACATTCGCAGTCCCAATATACTGTAACGAATTTTGGAAAATTCCACATAAGTCTGCAGCTTCTGTTAACGTTCGAATCTCTGAACTGTCGAATAAATAATTCAAATATTCAGTATAGCAAAATGTTTTTATTTACACTACTTTGGTAGTAGTACTTCACAATTAAAATACTCGTATTCTTCATATATAGCATTTAAAATCAAACTGACTAACTATCGATTGGACTGCGCTGCTTTTATATTCTCAGTTCGCCTCGTTCGCCTACTTCTCCCAAGGTATAGGCTTATCGCGAACAGCCGTCTCGAATAGTTACTTATTGCCGCGCACATGTGTGTGAAATAGTTTCTTCGCTCTTAGCGTTGCTGTTTACATGTATGTGTGGCTTGCTTTGTTGTTTATATGTACATATGTGTAGTTGCTTACTTTGCTGTCGTTGTGCATTAATTTACTAAGAGCATAGTGAAATATCGAAATGCTAATATTGGCCACAATATAATACCAAAAATTCTATTAACGCATTCAGGTTTACCGTCATTCACTGTAGTGAATGAATGCCAGGAATTTTGGTTCACGGGAGAAAAAATTTCACGTTGCTTAATACATAATTCGCCCCTAAGCTGCAATGGCTCAGCCTACTGAGCAGCCTTCCGACAAAAATATATCTCCATTCCAATATCTGTTTGGCTACGGCATAAAAACCGAAATTAGAAGGGGCGATCTTACAAGGAAATGGTCGCATAGCAGATTTTAGTAAATATGAGTACTCCCATGACCAACACAGGTCAAATAACAAGCTAATTTTGTGTTAATCAAGAGAAATGTCTTTCAAGCGTACTTAGAAGGCGGTTAGGGTCCAATACTCATCTTGAGCCCTAATAAGTTGTTTCCTGTCAGACCCGCACCAATCCAAAATGTGTTGCCTCGTCAGCAAGGCATGCCTATATCACATATCCACGTGTCATTAGAAGTTGTCATAATTCATAGTTGTAGTCCAAAGCTGAACCAACCTAACGAGATCCCTGAAATGTATCAGTAATCTTCTTGAGAAATAAGGGCTTCCTGCGTACGAAGTCAGAAATCGCATTTGAGTGCGCGCCATATAACTTAAGTAGATACACACACACACACACATTCACACAAAGGGACGTCATACCCATTTTAATAAACGTTTTCATTTATTGTTTTTTTCTTTTCAATAAAAGCATTTCATTTAGGTATAACGACCCGCTGCCGACAACTCAAGTGCCAAACAAATATTATTTAGATTTTCGCACCATATCCATTAACTATTACAATTACTATTTATACTCGGCCATTATGAGACATTTCTTTTTTGCTTTTACTATACAACTATTTTTATGGTTTCCTTTGTGTAATCAGCATTAAATACAACAAATATAAAAGTACGAATGTGCATATGTATTCAATGTGGCTATTTACCCACCCCGTACACACGAAACGGTCATTAGCAAACACTGTTGCCACTCTTCATTTTTTTTGGACCAAAGTTCATTGAGCAAAATGGCTAAAAGTTATTTTTATAAAGCTTTTGTCTAACTTGCAGCAAATGAGTTTTGACTTAGTATTTTAATTCTAATCCAGTGCTACTCCGGTTAGGGAATTTAACAGCTACTATAGTCTAATCCTGAATAAATGGGCCTCGAGTCAGCTCAGCAAGCGTTGGGCGGGCGGGTAGAAAGATTTTTCAGGCCGAAACTGGATTGTAGGAGGTCTGCCGAAATGATTGGGCTCTCCGAGGCTGTGGTATCACAACGGACCTTCATGCCATCCAAGTGAGCTTCTTCTACTAGGGCAGCTACCACCTACCCTAACCTAGTATTTTATTTAAAAACAAAAGGCAAACTGTGCCTTTCTCCATCTTCAAATTAGCTTGAACCTCATTTACACCACAAAAAATTGAATGGAGTCCAAAGTAATCTTCATACACACCAGTAGCCTTCATACTTCACAACGTGAACTTACTTCTTTTTGCTAAAAACTGTAAGGTGGCTAGGTGGTTAGGTTAGGTTAAGAGAGTGTGCGTTCGCACACTTCCACTCGACGACATTTCTTTCCATTGTGAGTGCCGGGCACATTTGGCCAACCCGATTACTTCTTAGTGCCTTTCAACAAAACACTTGCTTTCTCTGATCAACTAAACATAACCTACCAGACTGTCGAATACCCGTGCATCAGAAATCGGAGTGGTCTTGTTTGCAGTCCTGGACATTGGCAGAGAAAGCGATGAATAAACTCTTCTTTATTCTCATCTTTGAGCTTATACATACAGAGCTTGTTGATATGCGCCACCGTGGGAGCTTTACTTTCCACCTTCCGTTCAATTTTTCTGTGCCTCGGAACCCAACAAAGCGAGACATTTAGGATCACATTGATTTCTAATGTCTTTAAGGTGGCCTGGCTGTCAACAAAGAACGTTGTCTGGGTCCGTACTATACTGGAGCAGTCTGACTGACGCCAGAAAGCCGCTGCATGAGTCAGGAAGCTGGTACATCCGATGTACCTGCAGATACTTTGAGTGAAATCCAACTTCAGTTCATTTTTAATTTTTGAGCCGTGTGAAATTTGTTATGCCGTTACGGTTGCCTAGGCCTTCTTCCAATTCCTTCTTGGAGAATATCGTTTTTTCTGTGAGTGGTAATCAAAAACCACATGATATGTTCGTAGGACGTTAGGCAAGTTGTGATTCCGTTTAATAACCCCATTGTCATATCAACTAATATCGTCTCATGTCCATATTCTGTTGAAATGCACATGCTGGATTCTCATAGTCGTAGGGCCCCTTCCGCGGCCGATCCCTGCACGAACACATATAGAGGCTTCAAGTGAAAAGTTACTTTTATCCTTTCCTGAGAGTCGCCGGCACATCTTTTTATGATTGCTTTTTTATGTCTATCGCCTTTCACCAGACAAAATATCCTTACGTCAATATCGACCTAAATACTGTATTGTAGATGGATGGTATGCGGGGATAGCCTGAGTCTTTTCCGCAAGTCGTGAGGCTTGAAATAGCAATTTTTATTAATAGGCGTATATCATAGGGATAAAAGATGCTATCGTCTGGATACACTTTGCCACAAAAATATCGAAGATAATGAACAGGCGAATAGTCTCGAAAGAAGAGCAGCGGCTATTAAGCATGGATCTGAGCGTTTCCTTACACACCAACATTTTCAAACTCAGGAAGCTTGGAAAAACTGGAACTGATATTTTGCTGCTAGACTGCAGATAATCAAAATTTTGATCGGAGGATACAGGCAACTGCAATCTCAAAGAATAATCTATGCCTGGATGAAGCGTTGTAGAAAAAAAGAACATGGTAACGTTTTATCCACAGTGCGACCCTCAAACCTGACTATAGTATACTCTAGCATTCACGGAAATTGTCAATTGTCCTAAAATTCCGGAACATAAAGAACAGAAAAATACAAGCAAACCGAATGGTAAAAATTTTACACCCCATGTGGGTTTCCTCTGCCCATTACATTGTCGCATTGAACTAGAAACAACTCGAACTCAATAAATATACAGACAATATAAGGATAGGAATATCAGGACAAAATTCTAAAGAGGATGCTTAATGGACCACTTGAATTGGGTGAAACCGACAGGGTATATATACTGCAACACGTTCATCCTTAGCACTCAGGTGATCTGGGTGATTTAACTAGAAGCAGTATCGCCATAGCAGCATGCTCAATGACTCCGAGGGTTAGACGAAATAACAGACCAAATTTCTCCATTTCGAGCTTTGACAAGTGGACACCACAACGGGTTTCTTTTCAAGACGGGACTGGGGACGCCACCGGCAATCTACCTAAATAGATGCGGGTTTGAGCAGGAGTCTTTGAAAAACAAACTTCGAACAAGCTCGAAAAGGATATATAATTATATCTTTTTGTATGAAATAACGAAAAGGTGGCAACCATAATTGTATATATCCTTCCATTTATTGCTGCAGCAAATGTTGTGGAAATCATAATACTGAATTGGAATGTAGATGAAAAAATCAGCAAATAAAGTAGCTAAACAATAAAAAATGAGAACAAATTTTGTATAGCAAAATGTGGCATTTGCCGTTTTACTACCTCTGCATACTTTTAGGCGCTCTTATTGATTTAATTTATTTCTATTCAATATTTTCGCACTGTGAAAAAAATTGAAAATATTTTCACACTTTCGCTTTGGTTTGCTTTGTTTGTTTTATACTTACATATATTTTCATCGCCTTTCGGCAGCGCGGCTTTGAATGCATAACAAATTTTCGCAATAGCGCCTAAATTTATGCCAAAAATTTTACACTCTAACGCATTTGTGCTATTTTGCCACTTTTGTGATGCTGCATTTTAAAGGACATAAAAAATGATCGGAAATGACAAGGGAAACGACAAACATTGAATGGAACAGCGACGCTTGATTTTTAACCCCACAAATGACTAACGCTGCAAACTCGGGTGGGATGAAAAAGAACGTGGTATGTTAGTACTGCGGAGTAACCAAAAAAAACCCGACATAAGAAGAGGAACAAATTTAATATACAGCAAAGACCTCGTCCAGTTAAGCTCTTTAGAAGAAACTAAGAAGCATTCAGGTAACCTAGTTTGGGTTTGGGTTTAGTAAGAGCTGAAACTGTCCCAATTGTCGCAGATTTTTTCACAGTAAGAAGTAAGGTCTTTTGTACTTATCGGCAGACCGGGAGAGTTCAATAGCCAAACATTTCTATTAAAACTTTACTGGTAAGGATGAAACTACATTCAATAGACGTGGTATTCGTCAGGCAAGTTGTTATTCAGTAGGACTGCCTTCAATGCTGCTAAAGAGCAAAATAGGATTTAATGATATCTGAGGTCATACCCCGAAATTTCGCACCTCAATTTATCAGTACACCAGCGAAGGCACCAACCACATACAAACGGTCGCTTTCCAAGGCAGTCGGTTGTATGTACCGGAGCGACTCGGGATTTTTCCCGACCAAGGACTGTCATTTCAGTGTGACCCCATTTAATTTGTTTCGTCCCTCCCACAAATTGTCATCCTCCCAGCAGCTCCTTGCAGCAGGACTGCTACATATTCTCTTACTCCGGGAAGGTATCGAACCCAATCCGGGTCCGTCTCCTCACCCCGGTCCTGAGAAATGGTTTTGCTGCATTTGCCAGAAAAGAATCTTTTTAGGACGGTCATACTCTGTTCAGTGTGTCTCGTGCAAGGGATGGTTGCATCGGACAGGTTGTTCTGGGCTTGATCCCAAAACCCGACGTCCACGTAACTTTTATAAATCTTTTGTGGCTCCTTGCTGCTCACGCCCAAGGGCGTCCCGTAGTCTACGCCTAAGCGTATCCCCACTACCTTCCAGCAGCTTCGCTGCTCAGCAAGCCACAACAAGTACCCGCTGCTGCTCGCGCCCCACGGCGCCAACAACTCAAACAGCTGATACCACTCATAACTACTACCTTCGTAGTAGGGCTGGTAGCAATGCTGAACATCAGCCCCTGCCCCCGTCTTCTTCTCCTCCCCTCTTTTCTGGCAGCAATCGTGCAGGTCAGGGAAACATACTCTTAGTCCCTGCCTCCGTTTGCACCGTCTGCCAGCACAGAATATATAGGTTTGCGACATCCGCTCAATGCAGCTCCTGCCTTGGGCGGTGCCACTTTCCTAGATGTTCTGGTCTCCGCGACGGCAACCCCTCGACGGGTTTCATCGCGCCATGTTGCCAGGTCGCAAACCCAAATCATCCGGGTACCCCAATGCTTGCCCAAGGGCGCCCAGTCCCAAGGCCACAATAGCAATTGCGTCCTGGCCTTCCACAACCTAGGCGTAGTCACCCCTCACTTACCCCTACAGTGGCGGCGTCACCCCTCATGCACTTCAGAATTCTGCAGTTCAACTGTAATGGACTAACTGGGAAGATTACGGAGATAGTCGATTTCATGAAGCGGCACAACATCCGCATTGCTGCGATTCAAGAGACTAAACTCACAGCAAGATCTGCATTGCAGACCTGCTCTGGTTATAATGCCCACAGGAAAGACCGCGAGAGCGGAAATGGAGGCGGCCTCGCGTTTATTATACACCACTCTGTGCAATATCATATATTTGATCCTGGCATCGACCGCAGTGACAATGTCTTAGAACGTCAAGGCCTATCTGTCCGGTCAGGCGATGCAAATCTAGAAATCATCAACATCTACATCCCTCCTGTCACCTGTTGCCCCAGTGGATACCGCCCTAATATCGAGGCCTTACTCACTGGCAACAATCGCATTATCTTAGGCGATTTCAATGCCCATCACGACCTATGGCATTCAAACTTGCGGGCGGACAGTAGGGGTGAGATGTTGGCGGATCAAATAGACGAAACGACGTTCTGCACAATTAACGGAGACGACCCCACACGTATGGTAGGAAGCTGTCATAGCTCGCCAGATATCTCAATCGTGAGCGCAGAACTCGTAAACTGTGTCAACTGGCAGCCGATGGTAACATTGGCATCCGACCACCTGCCCATACTTATTTCGTTCGAGCGTACCGCCGACTTCATCGTCACCGAAAAACGCACTTTCATAAACTTCAAAAAAGGAAAGTGGGAAGAATATAAATCTGCAACAGACAGCAGCTTTGCTGCCCTCCCTATCCCGACTGATGCCCGCCAAGGGGAGCGTGCCTTCCGTAAGGTCATTGAATCCGCCTCGGCACATTTCATTCCCGCCGGGAGAATTCCCGAAATCCGGCCCCACTTCCCGGCGGAGGCCGCGAGCTTAGCGAGGGAACGCGACCTTATAAGACAGCTTGATCCAGGCGACCCCCAAATAAGGGATATAAACCAACGCATCAGATTGCTTGTGGACGAACACAAGCGGGCGAAATGGGAAGAGCACCTAAGAGGTTGTAACCTCTCTACCGGTGTAGGTAAACTTTGGTCCACCGTAAAGTCCCTATCGAATCCGACTAAGCACAAAGACAAAGTTTCCATCGCCTTTGGCGATAAGGTGCTGTCGGATGCGAAAAAATGCGCGAGCGCTTTCTGCCGACAATATATAATGCATCCTACGGTCGACAAAGATAGACGGAGAGCCAATAGACGTGCACATAAACACAAACTCAGCGCGTCACCAATTACCATCACCGCTAGAGAGGTTGAGGACGCCATTGGTCGCGCTAAACCATCCAAAGCAGTGGGCCCAGACGGCATAGCCATGCCGATGCTTAAAAACCTAGGGAAAGAGGGTTTCAAATATTTAGCGCATGTCTTCAACCTGTCTCTTTCCACCTTTGTCATACCCGAGAAATGGAAAATGGCCAAGGTGGTCCCGCTACTAAAGCCTGGGAAACCAGCTAGCGTAGGTGAGTCATATCGTCCGATATCTCTCCTATCGCCAGTGGCAAAGACGCTTGAAGCCATTTTGCTCCCTCATTTCCAAGCACATTTGCAGCTAGCCCCTCATCAGCATGGCTTCAGAAAACTCCATAGCACTACCTCCGCGCTAAATGTC
The DNA here is from genome assembly GCF_040869045.1 of Eurosta solidaginis. Lineage (NCBI taxonomy): Eukaryota > Metazoa > Arthropoda > Insecta > Diptera > Tephritidae > Eurosta > Eurosta solidaginis. Next base: position 41,679,194 of record NC_090322.1, on the reverse strand, counting down.
ATTAGCACCCAGATAAATTGCGGTTTGAATCAATATCCCCACCATAGAACAGTACTCGTAGCGTTAGACCTATCAAAAGCTTTTGATACGGTCAACCATGGCTCGTTACTGGAAGACCTGGAAGGGTCTACCCTTCCACCATGTCTTAAAAGGTGGATCGCAAATTATCTGGGTGGCCGGCAGGCATCGGTGCAATTCAGAAAGGAAACATCAAAACAAAGGAGAATTAAACAAGGGGTGCCAAAGGGTGGTGTCCTATCCCCGCTTTTGTTTAATTTCTACATATCTAAGCTACCTTCACCACCGGAAGGAGTCACAATCGTTTCCTACGCCGATGACTGCACAATAATGACCACAGGCCCAGGCCCAAAGATCGATGAGCTATGCAATAAAATAAACGGCTATCTCCCTGATCTCTCCAGTTTTTTCGCCTCGCGAAACCTGTCATTGTCACCGACTAAATCTTCCGCGACCTTATTTACAACATGGACGCCCCAAATGTCGACCATATTGAACATCCACGTCGATGGCACTACGCTACCGACTGTCCTACACCCCAAAATCTTGGGTGTGACGTTTGATCAGGATCTACATTTTGGTGCGCACGCAACCGCAATTGTTCCAAGAATTCAGAGCCGTAATAAAATCCTCAAATCCCTTGCTGGCAGTACCTGGGGAAAAGATAAAGAAACGCTCTTGACCACATACAAAGCAATTAGCCAGCCGATTACGTGCTACGCGTCACCCATATGGTCGCCAAGCCTAAAAACCACCCACTGGAAGAAACTACAGACCTGCCAAAATACTGCTCTCAGAATCGCCACGGGCTGTCTTCTTATGTCCCCAGAACACCATCTGCATAATGAGGCGAGAATACTCCCCATCAGGGAGAGAAATGAGATGCTGACCAAACAGTTTCTGTTGAATACCCAGAAACCTGGGCATCCCAACAGACATCTGATTGACGAACCAGCACCGCCTAGGGGCCTAAGGAGTCATCTCCGTAAGCATTTTGAGGAAATACGGCACCTGAGAACCCAGCCGTATGAAGCGGAAAAAGACAAGCAGGTCCTTGGTGAACTCCATAGACAGGCGTCGGACCTTTATGTCGGGAATTGCCCGGTGAATCCAGTACTTGAAGAAAAATACCCAGAACTCGCAGAAGAGGAACGCATACTCCCCAGGGAAACGCGTGTCACTCTTGCTCAACTTCGTTCTGGATACTGTAACAGGTTAAACTCTTACCTATCCAGAATCAACCCCGACATACAAAATGTATGCCCTGCTTGCAATGTGTCCCCACATGACACCAACCATCTCTTTAATTGTAATGTGGAACCAACGCCTCTAACACCCCTTTCCTTATGGTCCACCCCTGTTGAAACGGCAAGTTTCCTTGGACTCCCGTTAGAGGATATTGATGACAATTTGTGATCGGTCGCGGCTATTAGGTGGGGCGAGCATTGCTACAACAACAACAACAACAGTCGCAAACGGTACTGATTTCGGTGTGTACCACAAGGGAATGACAATGATTTCCTTCGCTGAGATTAAAACGAGATTCACGTATGGAATATCTGAACAAGTACGTCGGCTCTTATATCGTCTCTACCTGACGACAGTCTGCGCTACATAAAAACAAATAACTCCTTGGCTCGATTTACAACCGGAGTGATTCATTCCGAGCTTCTCCTCCAATTTACGTCGTGCTCCTTTTAGGTTTCCCTAGAAGTTGACGGGACGGGCCTACGTGTTTTGTACTGATTCCGAACAGCAGCTACAAGGCAGATGAATTTTCACTGAGAAGCTTTTTATGGTACTCGTAGTGTTTGCCAAATCACTTCCGAGGAGCGACCACGATCAGAACAACTATAACGGACAGATCGTTCAAAGTGTATCCCTCTGCAAACCGTAACCTTGAAAAAGATATTGAAAGAATGATTATTTCACAAATACGTATATAAAACGGTAACTATGTTCTAAACCGTCTTTGCAAAACTGCAATTCTTTACGTGCAGCCTTGATCGGTGAAAATATATATATATATACCTGGCTAGACACATAGAGCTCAGTTGCTAGCTTATATGTTTAGCAGGGCTTTGACTTGTCAAAGATGGAGCTCTACTCACAGCTAGTAGCGTGGATTCTACATGAATGTCCGAATTTTCTTCAGCTAATTACTCCCTCCAACGAAAAGGATAAAAGTGGAATAAAAAAGTTTAAACATTTATACCACCCATTTACTCAATAATGGAATTATACACCACAAAAACACGCCTACGCTTATTTCATTTTAGGGTCAGAAACGCCCTCTCTCTTAACTGTATATCTCACCAAGGAACTACTGCAATAAAGAAACACCTAAATTCGTGGTGTTAACGTCTGCAGGTCCTGTGCTTATGGTCCGGTTCATCAGGTTTACTAATGGAAAACTTAGGGACATTTTATTATACTAAAACTTTTCAATCTTGCAGATATAACATGTATTGCATCGAGTTTACAAAGACTGCGGTCGTGGTAGGAAACCATCCGAGCTTGCCTCAAATCTGCATCGTCAGCGCAGAGCTGATAAATTGAGTTGACTGCCTGCCTACTCCTACTCATATATTGGTTCGCCTGGCCCTACTTCTCTCAATGCAGCTGAATTTGTCACCTCAGAGCAGCGAGCCTGTATACGAGTTCACAAGCTCGTGCTGCTCCGTATTGTTAGCAAGTGAGAACTATACTTTCTTTACGGTAACGCTGATGCTAAATCAAAAACTTTGGGAATAAGCTATTCAGCCAGGGCTTCCCACTCATATTTTCTTATCGATATTTCCCTCCCATCCGGAAGTAGTTACCTTCAGCTTTTTGTGCACTATAATTACTGCCCAATAATGGCAACGGGTACAGTACCCTTCGTAAAGTACCTCCATAATTAATGGCTACTTCTTCAATTTTTCCGGCTTCTCAGCCAGCGTTACTTCACTTTATCGATTATATTGCACTTAATTGTTGCGATGGCTTCCATGAACCGCGAGGATAAATGGCAGCTAAAAAATTAATAAATACCGATTTTATAAGAATTTTGTATAATCTAGTTAGCTTATCACGCAGCTGCTGGCTTCTCTAGTTTTCCCATAACTGCCTAACTTTAGGCGCATTAAAAATGTCGAAGCTTTAAAACATTATTGATTGCTTTATTGAAACGTTAAGTAAAGACGAAGCTACTACTTAATTCGAAGAAAGAATTGGGGGAACATAGTAGTTAGCTACTTTCCATTTCAATTCGATGCTTTGGAAAAGGAAGCATGAAATTTCAATTCCATTACTTCCATTACAGACCGACAATTAATTTCCGGTTTGCGATATCCGCTTTATTAAACAAAAACGCCTGCGGGCAAAAATTTCAGATTTAAAAATTCAAATAGGGGAGGACAAAAAGTAGAGTTAGTTTTGTGGCTAAAGTAATATTGTATGGAAAGAAAGATAAGATGACAAAACTCTTATAGAATAGGATAAAATCGTCTGATAGTATCACAAACCATCCAGCTTTTGATGTCTGAATCCAAGTTCCCTGCAAGCTAATATGATATTGAAATAGACCTTCGCTGCTAAAAGGATTGGAAACTAAACGAAGTTACAAACACACACTTTAAGCTGCGGGAACTCTTAAAGCTGATGGTGGAGATTGTGATTCTAGCTACCGATTCTACCTGCCATCATAAGAGACGGACTCTAATGGCATTGATATCATTGGTCTTAAGAAACGTACCATGAACTCCGATTTTTATTACCTAGATAAAGAGGCGAAAGAATCAAGTCACACAGTGAATAGTTATGAAAAATTAATGCATCATATCTGCCTTAATGTGCAGTTCAGAATCATAGACGGTATCGAAAGTACATACATAAAATAACCATGATGAATTTGAGATAAGCCTTCTCCTGAAGATATATGGTTCTTCCCGATATGCCAGCGGCTTGTATCGTAGAGTATTTTAATTTCTAAGAACTTTACGTTTCGACACAGAGAGTATTTCAATCTTCACCATCATTCGGCCGAAGAGGAGACTTCCATTGAGACAGGAGAAGCAGGTTGAAGTGGACTAGATCTCCCTTGCTTTTCCCAATTTGCGTAAGTTATCTCCTGAAAAAAATTACAACTGAGCTTTGCTATGAGATGGCCAAAATCGCTTGAGTGACTAAGTGCCAATTTATGATGGTGATAACACATTCAAGCCAAATGCGGCAAGCTCCCTATACTTCGAATAGTATCCATCAGTTTACCAAAAGAAGCTAAGACCGCAGTTAGGTTCTAGGTTACCTCACCTGTATGATGTATTTCCAATAGGGAGATGCTTTAAGCCTCAATCTGTAGCAAGCGCGCCTCTCTGAGTGTTAGACTCCCTTCTTCTCTTGATGGGCTACGCACTGACCTCCCAAGATCTCCGCAGTGTCCGCACGGAAGCGCACTACGTGTGCTGTTTCTTCCCGTTTCACAAAAAGAATATTCTGCTCATATCTGCTGACCATATCCCACCTGCCCATATCCCACCTACGCAGGTTATCTTATGGATGACACTGCCCTGGGATAGATCGTAGGGTGTTACTTTCACCCTTCTCCGTTGCTGTGCGATGTCATCGAAATCGAAAAAGGTATGGTGTGCGTCGTCCATGAGCCCACAATATAGGCAGTTCGAATTTTCTGCCTTGCCCATTTTGTAGGGATATTCGTTAAGTAGTCGTCGCCAATGAAAAACTCTGACATGGTAGCTCGTACCATGGCTCCAGCTCGGGATTTAACTGCTTGCCTACATCAATTGAGCTCTAATACTGTACCCAGCGTCGTAAATATTATTTTCGCGCCTGCACAGCAGCAACAACTCCGCCTACTTCTCCTCAGAGGTGATAAATTGATTATGTTTCCCAGCGAGAAGGTATTTCGGTGTGGTTTCCGCAATGACAAGAACTGCATCAGCGAAAAACGTGCGGTAAGCTGAGGTGATTCGTAGCACTTCTCTGCATCGGAGGTGATAACTATTCGGTACGTCCAGAATTTTATTGCATCCGCGCAAACTTCTGCAGCGTACAAAGTATAGAATCCGAAGTGGGTGCAGCAGCAAGTCTTGGCATGTCTCTGCTTCCACTAGTCGATTTAAGCACCCTTGGCCTGCGTAGTTTTCTTTCAGACTCCTTGAAAGTATTCTGAGAAGATTAACTTACATATCTAGCCTCATTCCAATGTATTTCGTGAAGCTGCGAGTTCGTACTCGCTGTTGCCCATCCATCACATTGATAATGGTTATATCGCTGTCACAACCTGGAGTCAATGGCCATTCAACCGTCTGTTTACACTGCGCAATACTTGGTTTAATAAGAGCTGCGCCAACTCGCAGTTTGGTGCTGACATTACGGCAGACCCGTCGTCTTTGAAAGCGACAAGAAAAGTGCTCAGTGGCATGTACAGGCGAACTAGGCTGTCATACACAGCATTTCAGAAATCGGGGGCTAGTACCTCGTATCTATTGATTTTAAATCTAAAAAAGGTATTGAGCATTGGTCATCTTCTCTTTCATAGGTAAATTTGATACTTTCATACTTGTTGTTGATCGTCTCTAAAGTGTGTTCTAGTTCCTGTTTTTTGATTACACAGAAAACATCGTCGACATATCTGAGCCAAACTCGAGGCAAAGCTCCTTCAGCTTTCAAATCGTGCTCGAACTTGGACATGCGTGCTTCTGCAATTAAGGGTGAGAGTGGGTTTCCCATGGTTGTTCCGAAATCGTTTGAATAAAACTTATTACGGAAAACGAAACAATTATGCGACATGCATATTCGTGCTGTGTTTATAATTACCCTTATTACATCCGGTTTGGCTTGTCGATCTTCTGATGTTTTGTAGCGAATTCAGGGCTATACTGACTGGAATGCTCGGAAACAATGCCGTGACGTCGAACGAAGTACATATTTCACCTTCTTGAAAAACTATATTTTTGGCCTTGTTGAAAAAATCTAAAGTGTTTTTTACGCTAGCCCCATCGAAAGTACCGTATTTTGTTACCTCAGCTACCAACCATTTCGCGACGCGCATAAAGGCGATGATGTATTAGAAACAATTTTGCTCATTTTTTCACCATCTTTGTGAACCTTTGGTAAACCGTACATTTTTGGTACACTTGGGTTGGGTACTAACAAAGTGTATTTGTTGATTTTGAGACATCGCAAATTTGCTTAATTATGGATTTTGCGTCGTTCACCATACGGCTAATCCGGAGATCTTTTTAATTGTTTAAAGCCATCTTCCTCAATAGAAAATAGCATTTGCTTGTCATAGTCTGATTTGTCCATAACCACAACTTTGTTACCTTTGTCCGATTTCATATAGTAAATACTTCCAAGACCACAAAAAACACAAACTTAGCACACAAAAGCTCAGCGCTACGCTTTTTTACAGTTGGCTAATAATCTTCAACGTCTACGTAGTACGAAATTACTATGCACGATGCGTATCGTAAACAGACAAAAGATGAAGGCAGACACAATATACAGAAAGTCCATTCCACAAATTTTTCATGGCTACGACTGCATAACAATAATTTGTATAAAACACGCGCCTCGTGCGCCGGAATATATGCAACATTTTTTTAGTATGCTGATTTGCATTTTTTTCCAGCAGGCTGTATGAATAAAGGCAAATAAAATGAAATGCAATGATAACAAATTGAAGTAAAATCTTGTAATGCATTTAAAATTACTTCAGATACGAATGTATGCGTGTAACAATGTTTATGTATGAGTGTGTGAACTTTCTAATATGCAAATTTACTTATTCATATTTTCATTTTTGTGTATGCATAAAGCAAAATATTCAAAACAAATAAAAAACATTTAAAGAAATGTAGTACAATGTAAATAAATGCTTTAGTTATTGGCACATTAGGGTGTGACTTACTTGTATGAATAAAGTTTTTTAGTTGCTTAGGAATACTTCCCATAAAAATGTTCGTAAGCGTGCCGCAAATGCCGCAAAAAGATTTTTGTACTAACATATTGGGATCACCGCACCAGCGCCACCCTTATCCAAGGTGTTGAGGTACCCGTGCCGATGGATGAATGGCCAGGGGTTGGTAAACTGAATTGCTGATATCGAACGGCCCCCTCCAAATCCCAGGTAAGGCCGATTGTATAAGTGATTTCTCTACGAATGCCGGATCTGCAGACGATCCACCAACCTTTTCCAGCCTACCCGTGGGACCAACTATGGAACAAAATGAAAATAAAATAAAAACATAACGGAAGGAACAGAGACAGCGGTAGGACAAGGGCATCGGACACGAACGACTTTGCGACGGGGTTTACATTGAAAGAGACGGGACCAGCGACATAGACCATGATAAACACAAACCGCTACAGCAGCCCGTTACAACTTGTGACGGAGTCTGAAGAGGTGATGCTAGGTACTTTCCTCAATTCAGGATATGATCATCAGTGCTTGCGGCCTTCGCCCTACTCCTACCGCCTCACGGGCCAGTTCCAAGCGCTCACTCTCGAGGTCTGTTGAATTCACCTTCAGTTCTTTGATGGAAGTAAATGACAATGAAATGAGTATTTGGCACTTCTTGGAGAAGCAGATCTCTGTGACAGTGTATTTTTCAAACAGTTTTCTCTGCATTTTTGTTGTGTTGCTTCGACAGTTTCCGTGGTGCAACCTGTTGGTCCTAGGGTGGTGACTGCCGTTCCGCCTCGCAGAGCAATTTTTGTTTCTCGGTTGCATGCTTCATTGACTGTCGACGATATTTCAAATTATATATGCTCTAAACTTAATATTAATAATTCTAGTGTTGAAGTTTTCAATTTAACTTTAAATATGAAAGTAATTTTATCTTTTAAAATAACTGTGCCACAATGTTTTAAATTGTAAAAACAAGATTCTTGACCTGGTAATTGTGGATGAATCAGTGGATATTGCTCTCAATGGTATTTCTCCTTTATCTTTTCCAGAAGATTCCTTACATCCTACGCTTGAAATAGCAATTGATATTATTCAGCCTCCTATGGAGCTGTGCTTTACAAAATTAAAATCTCGATCGCGCTCAAGATGTTTTTATAAGGCGGACTTCATAAAACTCAACGAATTGATTGCTACTCATGACTGGTCAGATCTTTATTCGAGTGATGACATCGACTCAGCGACTTCATTATTTTACGGTATTCTTGATGGCTTCTTTGAAAGCTGTGTCCCCCTTCGATGTGTTAGTGCTGGAACAAGTAAACTACCTTGGTTCACAAGACAACTTATTAGACTCAATAATGATAAATCTAGGCTTTATAAACGTTTCAAGAGATCAGGATCGTCTGCCGATTTTTCTAAATATTCGGTTGCTCGTTGCAACTTTCATTGTCTAAACCAACAAAGTTATAAGTTGTACTTAAGCAGTTGTAAATTTCAATTTTTCAACAATCCGAAAAGATTTTACAGTTTTGTTAATACCAAGAGGAAAACATCTGGTTTTCCAGCTACTTTTTCTTTTAGTTGCAAGAATGCTAGTTCTGATAATGATATTGCGGAATTATTTGCAGAATTCTTCAGGTCGACCTACTCATGTAAACGTTTTCAACCCGGTCAACACTCCTACAACTTGGAAAGTTTTAATTGCATTCCTAATCCAGTAATTGATAAGAATACTGTTCTTCAGAGCCTTCTCGGTTTGAAACCGATTTTCTCTCCGGGTCCAGATGGTGTTCCTAGTTGTGTACTCAAATACTGTGCAGTTAACTTATCTGAGCCGATACATAAATTATTCCAATTATCTGTGGAATCTGCCACTTTTCCATTGATTTGGAAGAAATCATTTATTATACCTTTACACAATAAAGGTAGTAGGTCTAGTATCGAGAACTATAGAGGTATAGCTAAGCTTTCAGTTATTCCCAAAACATTTGAGCGAATAATTACATGTCAACTTCAACACATGTGTAGCTCCATATTATCACCCTGCCAGCATGGGTTTGTGCCGCGTAGATCAACTACTACCAACTTGCTAGAGTTTACTTCTTTTGTAATGGATGGATTTTTAAACAATAGGCAAATGGATGTGATCTATACCGACTTCAGTAAAGCGTTTGACTCTGTCAATCATGAGCTTTTAGTTTACAAACTTGATTTACTTGGATTTCCGAAGCATTTACTTGCATGGCTCGAAAGCTATCTCGCGAATCGGACTCAACAAGTTTTGTTTAAAAACAGCCTTTCTAGGTTGTTTGATGTAACGTCTGGTGTTCCTCAGGGTAGTCATTTGGGTCCGTTACTTTTTACCTTGTTTATAAATGACTTACCACAAACTCTCATACATTCCCGAACTCTTATGTATGCGGATGATGTTAAACTTTGTTACTCATACTTGCCTTCGGAGTCTTCCCGTGTGGAGTTTCTTCAGGCAGACTTGGACTCATTTCAATGTTGGTGTACTGCAAATTTACTAGTTTTGAATTGCTCGAAGTACAAACTAATGACATTTCACCGAGTGAAGCCAAGTTTGACATCGTATACGTTGAACAGCACGCCTTTGGAGCGTATATCTGTCGTAAGTGATCTAGGCGTTCTTTTTGATCCTAAACTGACTTTTAATACGCATATTTCATCAATGGTAAGCAAAGCAACGGGTATACTCGATTTTGTGAAGCGATGGGCTAAGGAGTTTTATGATCCGTATCTGACTAAGACCCTCTACACATCGTTGGTACGACCAATCTTAGAGTATTGTTCGTGTGTCTGGTGCCCAGGGTATCAAAACTTTATAAAGCGTATTGAGTCAGTACAGAAGCAATTCATTATATTTGCACTACGTGGTCTTAACTGGGATTCTAGTGTGCATTTGCCACCATATAGAAATAGGCTTCTCCTTATAAATCTGCCAACTTTAGAAAATCGAAGAACTTTACTCGGGGTAATGTTCATTCACAAGCTCATTATGGGCGAGATCGACTCATCTGATCTTGTTAGTCGACTAAATTTTGCTGTTCCTAGTAGAACGTCCAGGCACTTTGTGCCTTTTTATTTCCCACTTTGCCGGAAAAATTTTGCCAAAAATAATCCACTGCGAAGTTGGTGTTCGCACTACAACAACTTGTATAACTGCATCAGTTTTGAATGTTCGTTTTCCGAGTTGCATAATTCAATACTGTCACGTCTGGCCTGATATTTTTTACTTTCTTTCCTATGTATGGTTGAATTTAAATATTTTTAATTCTAACATTAATTTTATGTTTTATATATCTTAGTAGTCGACCGCATTGTGTCTGTGTCGTCTTTAATCCAAATAAATTTAATTAAAAAATTAAAGATAGGTTCTCTCAAACGAAAAAACCTAAAGTTTATTCATATCAATAAATTTTTGGAAAACACAATGTATTACGGCCGACGCAGAAACATTCCATTAGAAGATTGAATAGTTTGAAATAAATAATAAATAAAGTGCGAACGTC